>NC_030420.2:8719817-8857317 GCF_001660625.3 Ictalurus punctatus | reverse complement strand
CTGAAAGAATAAACCTGATTTGCAACGAGGGTTGCTGTTAATGTGGGCGTATGGGACACAGTTCTGCTACTGATTGAATGAATGGGAAGCGATTTGCTGGTGAAATGGTGGCCATCTCGGTCCCTGCAGGTCTACCTGTGCAGGAAAACATTAAAATTGTCGCCTCCCAGGTGCAGTCACAGGGTGCGCTTTGTGTAAAGCTATTCTGCCCTCTGGTGGCTTTTACGAGTGACTACTCCGCTCTTATCTCTCGTATCTGTCATCCTGGTAATAGAAAGATACGCTCAGAACGAAGTCGAGAGTTGTGTGGATTTGCATGGTGTGCACTGCATTTTATTAGAAGTATAAACAGGGCATTGTTAGTGAGAAGGAAAAAAGTTTTATTCTGAAGCGTGCTCTCTGCTTTGTGCCTCATAGGGCCGCTGTGATGTCAACATCCGCAACAACCGTGGTCAGACACCTCTGCAGCTGGCGGTCACGCAGGGCCACATGCGGCTGGTGGAGCTCCTGGTGTTGGAGGGAGCCAACGTGAATGCTGAGGACGAGGAGGGAGACACGGCCATGCACACGTCCCTCACCCGCCAAGGACTCACCACCGCCCTGAGCAGCACAGAGAGAGATGCCTCAAACCTCTACAGCCGAGTAAGAGCACAAGAGAGACACGGAGAGACGATGTGCACATGATAAAAGCATGTATTTTGTATCTCTTTTGGAAGGAAGCTGAGATTAGAGCACAGGGTCTGAAGCATTTGAAGGTTAAAGATCGTGCTCAAGGACCCAAAAGTGACAGCACCGAGTTTGAATTCTTAATAACAAGCTTTTCTCTGATTAAAATTCCTATGAGTCGGTTCACCTTCCTGTGCTCTGGTAATGTAGTTTCATTATTCTGAGACAACGTTGGCTTTGTTTTCTTGGGCTGACCAATTCCATCTTCATCTGAAGGGCATAGACTCACACACAATAGCCATACACACACACACACACACACACACACACGTAGCCCTCTGAGAGCTGAGGGTTGAATTTGAGCGAGAGCCAATGGAGAAATGCAGTTGCACAATAAGGTGCCCAGTTAAGTTGTTTTCCTTGATCAGCAGAAGTGTGTGTGTGTGTTTCTGGCTTTGTGTGTTTGGAGTTGCATTAAAATCTGACTTATCACTGTTGTTGTTCTATTAAATACCACCTTAAGATGTCACTCATCTGCTTAATATAATTTGCGAAAATCATTCGCATATAAAACTGCCACACACTGCCACCTGCCACACAGGTTTATGAACCTGCAGGGACACATGTAAATAATGAGCTGCAGTGTAGGAGCGTTTGTTTGTTGCATAAGTGTTCACCGGCCTAGGTCAATACTTGATGGAACCATTTTGGCTGTAGTTACAGCTTCTGGGATATGTATCGATCAGCTTTGCACAATTGGATCCTGATATTTTTACTCGTTGTTCTTAGCAAAATAGCTCATGTTCTGTCAGATTGAATGGTAACCATTTGTGAACATCAGTTGCCTGGCCACGGATTCCCAATTCGATTGCGATCTGGGCTTTAACTGAAAATTTTTTACACATTCACATTCTTGGTTTTGAGCTGCAGTGTAGCTTTGGCAGTCTATTTGATGTTAGAAGGTGCACTTTTGCACCAGTCGAAACAATATAATATGAGAGATGCACAAAACAGAAGAAATACTTTTTCCCAGTACTGTACTTAAATTTGCATGTTTATTCGCTAGCCATGAGAATAGTCAGTGATTGTAGTAGTTCATTAATTTCCAATTTCCAACACAGAGCTCGGGCTGAACATCTTTTTGTGTGTGTGTGTGTGTGTTTGTGTGTGTGTGAGAAAGCTGAGCAGCTCAGGGCTGTTGGGGAACACAGAGCTGAACGTCGGGGCTGCTATAGCCTGTTTCCTGGCTCAAGAGGGTGCCGATATAAACTACGCCAACCATAAAGGCAAGAGTCCACTGGACCTGGTGACGGACAGCATCGTGTTTCAGCTGATCAGGAGCTTCTCCGAGAAATACCGGTACATCCGAGTTTGTTCAATATTGAAATAATGTATAATCGTTAGGGGTGTGGAAAAAGTATTATTAAAGTATTATTTATGATAATAACTTAATTGTTGTTTTTAACGATGTGTGAGCTGACATTATCGAGCATGTTACTCCATTTGCAAAAACCAATCAAAAAAATGCCTTGAGTGTCCACGCATTCACTGCATGATGTAGGATAGAGTACTACATGTACACATTGAGAGTGCACACATTCACTGCCTAATGTAGTCTATTAGAAGGCAGTGTGCAAATTAAGCTAGATAGCTGCCTATAAAAATGCATGACTTGCGTTAAAAATGAGGGAACAAACAGCACCAGGAGACAAAATACAGACACCACCAGCCTCGCAATCTACGTCGTTAGATTTAATTACTAGACGTGGGTCATCCTCACTCGCATGGAGGTGATTTGGCTACATGATTTGGCTGAAAAGATAGATGTTGCTCAAAAGACTGCAATCTGCACACTGTAGGAAATCGGTTGCCGTTAAAGACCGCTCGACAACTAACTTGTTTCACCACCTGCAAACTAATCACAGCACAGAATATGAGAAGCTTCAGGAGACAGCTGTCCGCGATATGCCTAAACCAGTCAAGCTACCAGAACAAAAACACACTCAGCAAAAACTTCAGTTTTAAGTAATTAAATAAGACCTCTTTTCCTTGTTTCCATTATTATCATGAGTAAGCAGCAATTAATATCCTATTAACAAGTGCGAGATGGTATAATATAACACTCTTACAAATACATTTTTGAAGGATGCAAAATATCGTCCACGACTAATCCCAGAACATATCGAGATGTTGCAAGATAAGTTTTGGTCATTATCGCACACCCCTAATCATAGTTATTCAGCTAACATTCAGAATAAAATATTTTTTCTATTTTAAATGAACAGATAACTGGTGTGTTTTTTTTATTTTATTTTATTTATTTTTTTTAAATACATGTTGTATATTAGAAGTCTGTATTCCTTTTAATTGAATTTTTGACTTGAAAAAACACTGGTCTTAGTCAAATCAATTTAGTGCACATGAAGGAAAAAAAAAGTCAACTCGAGTAAAAAGACAAAAGGTTGCAGATAGAATACATAAACTATAAAATATAAAAATAAACAGCAGTAAAGGACATGAATACAAAAATGGTGAAGTAAAATTTTAAATAAGTAAAATTTTGTTGTGTGTGTGTGTGTCAGACTGCAGGCCGGTACGTGTGGGACGGGTGGCAGTGGAAGCAGCAGTCTGAGGCGGGTTCACACCACACCAAACACCATGACCAACCTGGTCATGCCCAGCGCACCAGGTCCCAGCGAGTGCCTCATCTGCTCCGAGCTCGCTCTGCTTGTGCTCTTCTCCCCGTGCCAGCACAGTGTCGCCTGCGAAGGTGAAGACACACACTAACACACAAAGACACACTAATCTAAGTATTTCTACATGCAGTGCTGCTTATAAGCGAGAGGGCACGCATACAAAAAAGGATGTCCAAAAGGGTCTCTCCGAAATCACGGGCACTAATGGGGTATTGGTCCGTTATTGGTGTCAACAGAGCCTCTAATTTTCTGAGAGAGGCTTTCCACTAGATCAGGGGTGTCCAACGTTTCTGTCAAATGCGTCCTGCAGAGAGATAATTGGCCCGTAATTTCTCTCATAGAATGTGGTGGCCCACAACACGTTGCAATTTGTCCTTTCACCTGATGGTGGCAGCAGACTGTGTTAACTAAATTGCAGGGAATGAAAGGGCAGAGAAACTGAAGCAGCTGGAAGCTATCCTTGCAGAAGCAACATTTTATCAGAGCAAATGGGGCACAGAACATTACTAGAGCTAATAAGTGGCAATGCTTCCAACCACTAAGCATAGAAAACCTTTCATAAATTTCACAAACCTTTCATACATTTGATGTGGTCTAATCTGGACCACATTTTGGGCATCCCTCCACTAGATCATAGAACCCTGGCAGTGTACATGATGATTTTTTTGTGTGTGTGTGGATGTTCAGCCCCAGGAAACTTACTTGTGAACAGTGCCAGTTTGAAAATCAATCGCAATCATTTTAGCCGAGTACAGACTATATTTACACGTTATACCAAAATTGTCCATTCGTGTTCAGTAGGCGCATGGCACCCTGCACTCTTCCATTCACACCTTGGGGCAATTTAGCATAGCCACCTAGTCCATAGTCCACCTACTGGAGGAGGAAACCATAGACTCCTGAGGAAACCCACACAGACACAGGGAGATCATCTGAAACCCCACACAGACAGTAGCTCAGGCTCGACCCGGGGACTCCGGAGCTGTGAGGCAGTAACGCTATATGCTGTGCCACCAAGCTTCCCTTATTCTAAAATATTTTAAGAAAATAGGTTTACGCTGTTTATTTAAGTGAAGGTGCAATAAGCTCCACCTCATCATTATTTTTACTGTGTTACCTGCTAATGTAAACAATGTTTCTGTCCCCCATGCTTGTTCTGATTTGCTGCTTGCAAGTAAAAGAGGAAAATTACCGTATCAGTACGTTATAGTACCCAACTATAATGGACCAAACTCTTTAAATAGATCAGTAACTTCAAAAACCTGCATTAGGGTTTTGTACAATGATTAGAATTGTAATGATTAAAAATGTTAAAGGTGGAATCCTCTGAAGACAGTATGTTGAAAGTTATTGAGACCTCCAGAGAAAATCTAATGCTTCTGTGCACACAGTTTAAGTACATGGTCTCTTTCGATCTCTGCTCTGTTTAGAATGTGCTCACAGAATGAAGAAATGCATCAAATGCCAGGTCACCATCACCAAGAAAATACGGCAAGGTATTTGTATTTCATCTTGTGCATGTTAAGGCTTGGAGTCTTGGTGTGTTTCCACTCTTCATGTGTTGCGACGGTGGTTTAGATTAAATCTAGGTCTGACGACGTAATCTCTATCTCTCGCAGACCAAACAGAGGTAGACAGCAGTCCAAATTCGGAGAGCTCGGAGCAGCACCACCTGCTGGAGCGCTACAGGAAGATGGAGGAGCGCATCACTTGCCCCATCTGCATCGACAACTACATCAAGCTTGTGTTTCAGTGTGGCCACGCCTCCTGCATGGAGTGCAGCTCCGCCCTCAAGACCTGCCCCATATGCCGCCAGAGCATCCGCGAAAGGATCCAGCTTTTTGTCTGATGTGTGCACACTCACTTACTCACCAACACACACACAGACACACACACACACACACACACAATTGTGTCATGGCTTACTGTTAGATGGCAGGTAGGGGTGGGAGGAAAGGATATAGGATGTGCTGTATTTAGTCAGTCAGCCTGACTTCTCCATCATCATTGTCCAGATGCAGGAAGCCTCGAAGGAATCGTTTTGGTTTTTTTTGTGTGTGCGTGGGGACGTGTATGCACCTGCTTTTTTCAGTTCATCAAAAAGAAAATGCAGACACACAATCCTCTGGGTCAGCATCCACAAACAAAACACCAGTCATATCCACTGCGACATCAAATTCTTCCTGTGAGATTTAACTCCTCTCATTTGATTTTGAATTATTTGCTGACTCACTGTAGCTCGGAGATGTTTACAGACTGACACTATCGTTAGATTCTCTGTGGAAAAACCATAAACCTCTCCATGGATGTAGAATCATTACACCTGGATGCACAGCAGTGGATGGAGGTGGGCTATTTTGTAAGTCATACAGACTGCAGCTTTAAGTTTCACAGTGACGTACAGCGCTTCTCCCAATCCCTCCTAGTAGACCCTGAAGAAGCTTTCCACAAGTGAAGGATATACAATGCATGCTGATATGCATATTATCTATATGATATATTGTGACATGGATTACATTTGTGGTGTTCTAAGGCAATCAGTCTTTTTTTTTTTTTTTCTTTTCTTTTCTTTTTTTTCCTTTCCTTTTTATTTATGTGTGAAGGCATCCTGTAGCCAAGAGGTCAAGTGAAGCAGACCTGAGCAATGAAACGCTCAGTATTACTACGTGTTAATTTATTTGTTATGGTCAAAGAAACGATAACTCCTTTAAAAAAATAAAGAAAGAAATAAGGTCATTTACTTTTTTTTTTTTTTAGAGGAGAGTTTACAAAAGGAAGTTTCCTGAAATAGAGTACGAGACACTAAATTGAAGGATAGCACGGTCTGAAAGATGTCAGTAAACATTTCATCTACACGTTAACTTTACAACGGGAGACTGAATGAAATTTGATGGATGAGCCACCTCATGCCTTTTTGAAAGTGACAGCCCTCTGGATTGACATCTCCGGTAATTTATATCCTCCGTGCTCGTGTGGTTTCAGGTCAAACTGGTGATCAGAGATCAATTTTTGGCTTTTGTGTCATTAATTAATACGGTTAAAACATTAATCTAGGATAAGCTGATCCTGGATCTGAGCTGGGACTTTTCAGCAAATTGTTTATTAGTTGTTTTTTTTTTTTTTTTTCCATTACACCATTCAAATCGGGAAAATTTTACCCCGATTCTAATTTTGTACATTTTTCTGTTGAAGATTGCTGCTTAGTTTTCTGATGTATTATGGTGAGGAACTGTCCTGTGCTTTTGCTGTTTACTAAACAGGACAAACTCTATACTACGCCTTCACACTTGGATATTACTCGGTATCCAACGGTTATTTTCTTTCCCCGTCCCCCAAAGAGTTCAAATTTAATTTGCGTCAGAATGGCAAAATAAATAAAAAAAAAAAAGTGTGCGTATCTGTCAATAAGTGTGTTACCATTTGTCAGTCGCTACCAAAATTTCCCTAACCAAACCAGTTACATGTTTCGTTCCAGAAGGGCTCGCTGTATGCATCGAAAAAAAAAAAAAATCTATTTTAATTATTACTATTTCGTTTTGTATTATATTCCATGTCAATCAAAATGGGGTTTTGTAGATTCCATACCTGGGCTACTTACAGTTAAATACCAGAATGTACATATATTGGAATGTCCGTAAAGAGATCCTGCTGCATCACAGCTTGAGCATGCTAGCAAAGTTAAAAGAATATCAGTGCCAAATTTAAAAGTCATACGCATTGCTTCTTCATACAAGAGTATGAAGTCTTTGTGAACTTCTCATCAATTCTGAGACATCGGTATTTGTTTCTGATTTCACAAAAGTTTTTACATTTTTTCTTCCAGTTTGGGAACATCAAACCCAGTAATGGAATAAGAAATATGTACTCTAAACAAACTTTAGACATTCGTAAAGAGCCACTAGCCAGAGATTATTAAACACCAAACTTCGTGTCATATAACCAAGTTATCTGATTTGAACATGTTTTGACACAAGATGTGAATAGCAGGATTGTGTAAATGCCTTGTGTTTTGTGTTGTAAAGTGTATTCTTAACCAAGTTGCAGGTTTTGAAAAAAGGCCCTTTTTTTAAAGGGGAGGTTAATAGTGATAGTTTTTTCTTCTTTTTTTTCTTTTTCTTTTTACATGTTCATTGTCTTGATGGTAAAAGCATTACATACAGTAGTGTGTGTAAAAGTGGTCTCTAGCTTGCCCATCAGATTGTATATCAGTTTAGAATCTCAAATTCCACCTAATCTCAGAAATGATCCATGCATACAATTGGCATGATAGTGAGAATTCAGTGTGAACTACTTGTGAGTTGGCAGCAGACGTAGGAGGGCAATAAAGGCATATATGCGTTGACGATGTTAAAAGATTATTTAAAGTGTTACTGTTGATGTTTGTACAGTTCAGCACGCAACATGTTGGCCTTACTGTCCATTCCAGGTTTTTTTTTTTTTTTTTTTTTTTTTTTTTAGTTTTACTGTACAAAGTATTTTGCAATAAATATGGAACCGTTTTATAAGGATGAAATTGTGCTTTGATGTTTTATTTCATCCTGATTTGTAAATATCACCAGACTGTAAAATGTGTGGGTGGAATGTTCTGGTGTGTTTGTTTTATCAAGATAGGAGAGCGAATGAGATTTTTATTTTTATTTTCAACCAGTCACTGTTCAGATGTAGTAAGCTGCATGAAATGGTACTAAAAGGAAGGCCATTTTACTAGCGAGATCATTTCATTTAGTGGCATTTCAGTCCAGTAAAGACCAAAGGTGACCTTCACGAAAAGGAATTACTACAAAAGGTCATGCATTAGAAGGCTTATTTTTTACAATTTTTTTTTTCTTTCTTTTTTTTTTTCCTTTTACAAACTAGTATTTCATCCCTGGTTCATTTTATCCACACCTATTTTATTTATTTGTTGATTTTGTGTATATATAACAATTACACTCACCATCCACTTTAATAGGAACGCCTATACACCTGCACATTTATGCAGTTATCCAATCAGCCAATCATGTGGCAGCAGCACCATGCATAAAATCATGCAAATACAGGTCAAGAGCTTCAGTTAATGGAACCGCCTTGTTGATAAGAGAGGTCAGAGGAAAATGGCCAGATTGTATCAAGTTGCTATCTGTGCCTATGATCGCCTCAAATTCTTGTTCTTGGCTGACAGAGGAGTGAAACCTGATGTGGTCTTCTGCTGGTTTGACGTGTTGTGTGTTCTGAGATACTTTTCTGCTCATCACGGTTGTAAAAACTGCTTATTTGAGTTAATCTAGACTTCCTGTCAGCTCAAACCAGTCTGGTCATTCTCCTGTGTCCTCGCTCATCAACAATCTGTTTCAACCTGCAGACTCTCTGCACACAGGACGTTGGGGGGTTTTAGGGGTTTTTTTTTTTGGTTTTGTTTTTTTCACCATTCTGTGTAATCTCTAGAGACTGTTCTGTGTGAAAATCCCAGGAGATCAGCGGTTTCTGAAATACTCAAACCAGCCCATCTGCTACCAACAACCATTCCACGATTAAAATCACTGAGACCACATTTTCCCCCATTCTGATGTTTGATGTGAACATTAACTGACGCTCTTGACCTGTATCTGCTCGATTTTATGCATTGTGCTGATACCACATGACTGACTGATTGGATAACTGCATAAATGAGCAGGTGTACAAGTGTTCCTATTAAAGTGGACAGTGAGTATGTGTTTTGAACAGTCTGTCCAGTTAAAGATAACCCAGTTATCAGTATCCTGGGTTCGATCCTGAGCTCGGATTACTGAGAGTTCCTGAGCATGTTCTCCCTGCGTCTCCCAAAAACATGCTAGGAGATGGAGTGGCAATGGTGAAGTGTGTGTCTGTGTGCGTATGTATGTATGTATGTATGTATGTATGTATGTATGTATTCCCACCTCATGTTCAGCGTTCCCTGGAGAAGCTCAGAATGCACCATGACCCTGATCAAGATAAAGAGGTTACTGAAAGTGAGTATTATAATCAGTGATGAATGTTAAACATGTGCAGAATCAGAAAAAGGTCAGTATTTTCAAACTCTGGAAAAACTCGCTCGTCGTATTATTTCAAGACTTGTTCGAGACAAATGTGCGTCTAGCAGTGAACAAAGTGGGATGTATAGACCTGTGGTTATTAAACTATGACCCAGACACCACAGGGTTCTGTGATTTTTTTATTTTTAATTTTTTTTTATTTTGTTAGTGTTTGAAATCACAACTATCACATGATTAATAGTTATTATATTGACTACGTTCTTACAGTTATCCAGTCTGACTATTCGTATTCTTTGAATTGAATGGGTTTAATCCAAACCCCAATAACACAAAAACAAGTTGGCCAAAATGTAATCCCTATGGTAGAATAAAAAGAAGTAAATAGCGAAACGAATCATTGTAAACATTTGAATAATGAGCTTAAAATGTGAAAAGTCGGATATATCTGACACCGAGGGGATTATTTATTTAATGGGATGCAAAAAGTTTGAGAGTGCAAATTAAAGTGCAAATTATTGCTCCAGTGACTTGAGAACTAAATACAAATGTAGCCTATAGACGAACGCTTCTCCATCCAGGTGTGTATGCGTCGTTGTTTTTTAAATTTTTTTTAAAAATGTAATTATTTTAATAGCTGTTAGGTAAACTGTTGTTTAAGCCAAATGAATGCTGTTTTCTTGTTTTAGTAGGCTATATTTGGTTGTTAGGACACAGCTGTTAAAACAAAAATAAATATCACATCAGACCACCCAAGACTAGACTACGGACAGTGAACACTGTCAGTCTGCAAAGCAACAGGCCTTAATGGCTTAACGTGCCTGCCTACACCACCTGTGGCAGCTAGAAAGATCTTAAAAATATAACCGTCGTTGGTACAACCAGATTCAATTCGGATTAGCTTAGTTCTTATCGTGTTTAAGACAAGACACTACAGGGAGAAACAACTCAGGTCACATCAGTTTATTTAGTTTTGTTTAGATTTGTGGATAAATTGTATCTATACGTCTTTTCTTAAAGTGCAGTAATAAAAAATCTCGAGGAAGGCTTAAAGCTCCGCCCACTCGGCACAACACACAATGCGTCACTGTGATATATTACGTCATATTCCTTTAGAAACTTCAAAATCCCCCTCTGACTAGAGTGGAAACGCATCAATTCACATTAAATCAAACGTTTGATTAGTCTAGAAACATTTACATTCATGAACTTTTACATGTTCATTCCTACCCCTAATTAGAAAGATATTACAGAGCATTTTCACACAAATATTGATTATTGTTGTGTTTACAATATGATTATTGACAGTGCTGTGGAAAAGTATGGGATTTCTTCTGTTTTTGCGTATATCTTATACTAAATTGTTTCAGAAATAAAAACAAAATACAGTTTCTAAATGATGGTTATTTGTTGAAGCAAAAAAGTTACCCAATACCCACTGGGCCTGTGTGAAAATGTATTTTCCCCTGAATCTATGAATTCCCCAAATCTATGGAACTGCATTCTTAATGGGGTTCAGCTGCACTAGACACAACCAGACCTGATTCAATCAAATCAACACTTAAATAGAACTTTTTCAACAGCATGAAGTTGGTTAAAAGGTCTTACCCAGTAACACTACTACAACAAAGTTGAAAGAAATTCCAGAAATGATGAGGAAGAAGGTGATTGAAATACATCAGTCTGGGAAAGGTTACAAAGCTATTTCAAAGGCTCTGGGACTCCAAAGAACCACAGTGAGAGCCGTTATCTCCAAATGGAAAAAACTCGGCACAGCAGTGAACCTTCACAGAAGTGGCTGACCTTCCAATATTCCTCCACGAGCACGGCGACGACTCATCCAGAAAGTCATAAAAGAGTCAAGGACATCATCAAAGGACCTACAGGCCTCTTTTACATCAATAAAGGTCACTGTTCATGACTCCACTATCAGAATGTCACTGGGCAAAAATGACATCCATGGAAGAGTGGCGAGTGAAAACCACTGCTGACCCAGAAAAACATTAAGGCTGAATAAGTCTGAATTTTGCCAAAACACACCTTGATGACCCTCAAACCTTTTGGAGAATGTTTTGTGGATTGATGAGTCAAAAGTGGAACAGTTTGGAACAATTTTTGCAGTGTGTCAGGGCGCGTTATCCTGCTGAAAGAGGCCACTGCTATTAGGGAATACCGTTGCTATGAAGGAGTGTACTTGGTCTGCAACAATGTTTAGGTAGGTGGTACGTGTCAAAGTAACATCCACATGAATATCAGGACCCAAGGATTACCTGAAGAACATTACCCAGAGCATCATATATCCTCCGCCGGCTTGCCTTCTTCCCATAGTGCATCCTGGTGCCACCTCTTCCCCACATAAACAACGCACCTGCACCTGTCCATCCATGTGATGGATAGTAAAAGAAAACATGATTCATCAGACCAGGCCACCTTCTTCCATTGCTCCATGGTCCAGTTCTGATGCTCAAGTGCATCCAATTGTAGGTGCTTTCAGTGGTGGACAGGAGTCAGCGTGGGCACTCTGACCGGTCTGCAGCTACACAGCCCCTTACACAGCACTACGTGTTCTGACACCTTTCTATCACAGCCAGCATGAACTTTCTCAGCAGTTTGTGTGAGTGTATCCCTTCTGTGAGATCAGACCAGACGGGCTAGCTTTCGGTCCTCATGCGCATCAATGCACCTTGGACGCTCATGTCTTCAGTTCACCGCTTGTCCTTCCTTAGACCACTTCTGGTAGTTTATCTGTCTGTACTGTAGCCTACACCCGGTTTTTAATTCGACCCATAAAATCCAATCTGCTGCTGATTTCTCTCGGTGATTCCCAGGTAGATGGCGCTCTCTACGCGCTGCATTTTTACTGGGATCTCCACGTCACTCTCGGTACACAGTTAAGGCAGCGCTTCCGGGATCCATGCGCACACACCCCCCCTTGCGTTGAATCATGGGATGTGCGGTTTTTTTCGCTTTCATATGCGCCCAGTTTTCCCGAGAACACCACTACACTTCCCACAATCCCTAACGTGCTCAGCAATGTGACTCCAGCTGGATGGACTGCTTCCCAGCTGACTGCTCCTCACAGGAGACAGCTCGCATTAACGGGCGAGGAGAGCAGCGGAGAGGAGCTGAGCTCTCCGGCGTCATGGAGTAGCACTACGAGAAATAATAATAATAATAATAATAACAATAATTAAAAAACAGACCTACTCTCGCTTCACGCGCGGACATGTTCAAACGCAGAAGAAACTAAATTATTCGCCCCGACAAAAAAACAACAACCCAGGTTTGTCGGTGACACCCTTGAAGGTTGGATTGAATCTGCGGTGGTTTTCTTCACGAGCTCTCCAAAGATGTCCACAGACAAGATGCTGCACGCGGAGATCGCGCGCCTCTCCAGCGAGCTGCACGAGACGACGCGCGAGAAGATCCAAGCTGCGGAGTACGGGCTCGCGGTGCTGGAGGAGAAACAGACGCTCAAGCAGCAGTACGACGAGCTGGAGAGCGAATATGACAGCGTCCGACAAGAACTGGACCAGCTCAGAGAGGTTATTACACATTTACGTATATATCTAAGCTATTTAAAAATGTGTTTATTAAAAATTCTGCCATGTAGGCGGTTCCGGTTCTAACCGTCAAGCGTTTGAGGGACGGCGTTCACCCTCAGCCCGTTTAACGGTTATTAACCGCGTCGCTACCGGCTTTGTTTGAAATTTCAAACGGTTTTCTGCGTAAATTTATTTGTATTTCAGAACGGTTTCTTATTGTGAAATGTCTTCTTTTATCTGGCTTTCTACTCTACATGGTCACCCGAAGGAAAGCTGAGAGAATAAATTACATTCCTAATAACATCTTGTGGTCTGTGTGATACATCAGTTATTGCTTGGTACCGCGATATTAACGAGTATCGCGATATTTGTCTTTGTAATACTAATGCGTGTGCACGCTATTACATGAAGCTGAATCCTTTTAAATAATAATAACTATTATTATTAGTAGTAGTATTTCACTATAATATAACAGCAGTACGCTAGCTATTATGTCAGTATGCTATGACTCTGGAATTAACACTTGAAAGTCTGAAATTAGAGGTGCTGGTGGGTTTTTTTTTTCTTTTTTTCTTTCTTCATTTGATTTTTTTTATTCTTCTCTATTAGTGATTGATTTGTGAGATCCTTAAAGTATGTTCTAAATTGACCAAATATTATACACAAATAAAAGACTGAATGCAGGGGGGGAGGGAACGTAGAAAGAAAGCAATACAATGAGAGAAGGGGAATACAACTGTGAGGGACATTTCTAGAAAATTCCAGTAAAAATAACAGGGGAGAGATGAGTAGTGGAAGTGGTGTAGCCGTGTAGCCAGTGTTCATATGAACTAATACGTAAAAGTCAGACCAGACATCTTTAGCGCCGTTATGGTCTGTGTGTAGTGACATTTCACCCCAGTTTTCTCGTGTAAAATGTACTAAATAAGCAGTTGTGATTATAAAGCTTTATCATATGACTTCATAGAAAAATGGCGGGCTCGGTTTGAATTTTTTTTTCTCTTAAACAGGAAGCGTTGTTTTCCCGCCTGGAAAGGTTGACAAGCCAGCCAAACGAGTTACGACCCACACAGGCATGCTGGGAATGTAGGATCAGCTCTGCAGATAAATGACAGCTCTGTAGTCTTTTATCGAGCTCAGGTTTTTTATTATTACTTTCTCTACATATCTGCTAGGAAAATTATCCTCTTCGGGCTGATGTTTATAGTCGGAGAAGTAGCCGAAAGGGAGAAGGAGACCAACCGCTGTCGCATCTGTAGTTTAAAGATTAAGTGCTGTAGGATGGCCTGAGTAAGCTGGATGGAATGCAGAGTGTGTGGTTAGCTCTGTTCCTGTTCAAAATAATAACGAGGAGGAGAAGTGTAGATTTGTTCTATTCAGTTTTACACACAAATCCCAACATTTGTGCGATTTGACCTAAAGTGAGTCTCTCAGTGAATCATTTCCTGTCGAATGGAATTAAATGTCTAGTTGTGGATTTGTTTTTTTGCATGAAAAGGCTGGATTAACTTCATTGTTGTTACATGATTATGCACCTTGTCTGATTATGCTTTATATTTCACATTCTGCCAACCGCCTTAGCTCAAAAAGCACCGTTTGGCGTCGGCTTAGTGGCGCCTACTGACACATCTCTCTAAAATGTGGAGTGAGGGTGAAAAATATTTGCTGTTGAGAGGACGAGGGCAAAAAAAATGAGAGAAGAGGCTGTTAAAGCAGTTTATTTCAGTCTAGTCATCTGTCTTTTGTTCTCTCTCCACCGTTCTGTCATGCTTTTTCTATTTCTGTCTCCTTAATGGCGCGCTCTCGCTCTCTCTCTCTCTCTCTCTCTCTCTCTCTCTCTCTCTCTCTCTGGGGTTTCTGCTCAAGCAATCCCCCATCCATTCTGCCCCCCCCCCTCCAAAAATAGAAATGGGGTAATACGTGAGTAAATCTTTCGCAGTGAAAAACATGGCTGAAGGAAAGCAGGATGAGGCTTCTATAATCATCTCAAAGACCATTTTTCTTTTATTAGGAGAAACATTTCCGGCTTATTTTGTGGATCTTAAATAGGACTCATTGATTTCTTGGCTATTTTTGCTGCCCTGACATGTCATGATAACATTTTTGTTAGTAAATTAATAAAAATCGTTTATTGAAACGAGTGTGTCTTCGTGTGAAATTGGCTTTTGTTAATTAGTCAAATTCCAGGCTTTAAGCTATTGTCCATTAGTCAAGTTTAGCTGTCAGAATGTAATATATTTGCTGTCATCTTATTATTAATATTACATTATGGTGTGGAATAACGGACTATTTGACCACGTCAGTAGACCACAGGATAAAGGTTCATCAATTCAGTGTGGAGAAATTCATTTAGTGATCATTCTGCAGATAGTACACGCAAAGTGCTTACATGGTAAAACATGTCACAGTTTATATCTCCCACTGATCCACTGATCTCACAGCAGGGTTTTAACTCTGTCAAGTCTTTTTTTGTTGTAAGAGGAAGGAAGACATACTTTTGAACATTTCCTCTCAGTGGATCAAGTATTATTGAAAATGTGCTGAACGTTAATGACACACACAGTGCAAAAGTTTTGGGCACCCTAAAGAGAAAGAATGCGTGATAAAGGTTTTGAGCCTGTATGGTGTGACACATTTATGAACGTGTTTTGTTTGGAGACTGAAACAGCTGTTGCACACAGTGTTGGCCGAGGCGAAAGGGTCAACAGTTGGCCCGTTTTTTCTTTTCTTTTTCTGGTGTCCATTAAATGGCCTTGGGTTTGAGATTTGATTTTGTGTTAGAAGAAGCCTTTATTTGTCACATATACTTTACAGCACAGTGAAATTCCTTCTTCACACAAGTTGGGGTCAGAGCGCAGGATCAGCCACGATACGGCACCCCTGCAGCAGAGAGGGTTAAGGGACTTGCTCAAGGGCCCAGCTTGGCGGTGCTGGGGCTTGAACCCCCGACCTCCTGATCAGTAACCCATTGACCCTCCACTGCACTGTATTAGCGCTGGGTGATACAAAAATACATCATATCATATATGATACTGGAAGACATTTCTATGATGAAATGCAGGACACTGCAAAAAAAATGCAGTTCTGCCTTTTTTGAACAAGAATCTGTGTAAAACTGAGTCTAATGATATTATTATGTATTGTGTACAAAAAGAAATGATTTAACACTGAAAGAAAAAAAGATTTAATAAAACGGATTGTCAATCAGCAGCTTCCATTTAGTGTTTAATGATTGAAAGTATTACAAGTATTAACATACAAAATAATTAAATATTATGTTTATGTAATTATTAAAATAAGTCATAAAATTAATATCATGATCTCTCAGAAAACTGTATTTTTGCATAATTCATCACGATATGTTCTGTCATCATCTTGCCCAGTCCCATGGTGTATTCATTAAAAAAAAAAAAAAAATTCATTTTGAAATAGGAAGTTAGCGTGGGATGTATGGAGAGGTTTTATTTATTTGATTTATTTCCACACCTGCTAATATTGTTCAAAATGCAGCACACCCCACCAAATCAGTTGATCATGAGTATAATTTGTGTTTGTGGGGAAACAGTAAGCCTTTTGGACAGAGTTTATTTAGATGAAGTGTTAATGACCCATACCAACTAAATTCTTCTAAGTTGGAGGGTCTTCTACAGTATCCATCATTTCATGATTGCAGGAAATATTTCAACATTTTCCAGCTACGCCTACAAAGCCGAGTAAACAGGACATGTAACATAAGTCAATCTGTTTGTAAGATTATAGAGATTTCTATCTGGACTGGGTACCAAGTTTCAGACTGCAGCAGGTATTTTGGACCGGAAAATTTCTCAGTAGAGGATGACTGTATTTTGTCTATACTTATACGTATTTTATCTACACATAAGCCAAATGTCATAGCCTCTCGAGTTAATTTAGTTTGAGGCTGTGTTGTTACTAATGTCATCCTCCCCCAGCAAAATCGAAGCACTTAGTGGTTAGCGCGTTTGCCGCTCACCTCCGGGATTGGCGGTTCGATTCCCACCTCCGCCCTGTGTATGCAGAGTTTGCGTGTTCTCCCCATGCTTTGGGGGTTTCCTCTGGGTGCTCCGGTTTCCTCCTTGAGTCTAAAGTCATGCATTGTAGGCTGATTTGGCATGTCCAAATAGTCTGTAGAGTATGTGCGCGATTGTGGCACCCCATCCATGGTGAACCGCGCCTCGTGCTGAGAGTCCCCTGGGATAGGCTCCAGTTCCCCGTGGCCCCGTGAAGGACAAGTAGTACAGAAAACGGATGGTTATAATGGATGAAAAGCAAAGGAATGCAGTTTGAATACTGTGTTTTTCCTCTCACAGAAATGCAGACTTGTCTATAATCACTTCTCAGAGTCCAGCTTCCTTCATCCTGCCGTTTGCCATTTGAGCTTGTTGCAGTTTGACCTTCATTGATCCCCTTCTCCAGTCTGACTTTGGTCAGTTTTCCTCTGTGCCACACATTACACTGCAGGGAGTCAAACACAGAGGTCATGACCTTTCGTCCTCCTTGACTTAACTCTTTGACAGCTGGTCGGTGTGTGTGTGTATTTATATACTCTTGGGTGGGCTAAACATGTCGGATCTTAATTTAAGACATGGTTCGCTGATGTATGCAAGAGAAATTGCATTTACCGGCAATATTTGGCATAAACTTGATATTGTTTGTCTATTTATGGATTGTTAAAAGCAGGACACTGAAATCTATTATCTATCTATGTATGTATGTATGTATGTATGTATGTATATATGTATATATATATATATATATGTATGTATGTGTGTGTGTGTGTGTGTGTGTGTGTGTTGTGTGTGTGTGTGTATGTATATATGTATATGTGTGTATATATATATATATATGTATATGTATGTATATGCATATTTCAAGCTGAGATGATGCTGTATGTGTGTTGCCCAATTTGATTCATTCAGGGTTTAGATGGAATGTCATGAGGGACTTCGAGAGGCGATGAAGACACACATGCGCAAACACAAACACCCTTCATTCTGTTGCCATGACAAATACCCTTGTGGCATTATGTAGAGTGTGTGAAGAACACAGTGAAAGCATTCACATTTGCGCGCACACACGCACTCCTACGGCTGACACTGCAGCATTGCAGCAGCTGCATGCTGGTATTGTTCATGATGGCCATAAATGTCTTAAAAGGACAATACAGCCTGTGAGACGTGTTCCTTGCTTGGCATTTAGAACAATTGTCCATTAGCTGAGACATGGGCAGGAATTTTAAAAAAAAAATGAAGAAAGGTGCTAATTACACACTTAAAGACAACAGATTTTCTTGGCATGCCTTTAAGAGACTGTAAACAGGTTGAGACTAATGTCGCAAGAGCCTCCTTATTTCTTTTTTGGGTCCAGGTTTTTGGGTCTTAGTGTAATCCTGGCACCAGACACTGGTGTGGGAAAGTTGTAGCAGGTGCCAAGACCAAAGCTGCCTCTTGTACCTGAATAGGCCTCTCTTGGGCTCCTCAGAAGGTGGACACCATCTTATCAAAAGGATCGCTTCTTGGACGTGTAAATCAAGAGATTAGAACCGGCCTCTTATATTTAGCATATGAAAAGACGTGTCCAAATTCCGAATGAGACTGAAGTGAGTGTTAATGATGCAGAATGGATGTTGGAGATTGTCCAGGGATTTTAATTTCTTTTTATTTGTACTGAAATGTTTTTTTGGGGGGGTTGGGGTGTTCCGCTTAACTTTGTTTCTGTTGGATAAAAAAAAATACAATCATGAGATGATGTGTGTGGTTTAGAAAATGATCGGCATTACCAATTAATCAGCACTGATAACCAATTGGTTATCATTAAAAAATCCATGCCTGCAGTTCTTTCCTGGGGTGTAACCCTCGGGAGCGTCTGAAAAGGGTCCGCGGTCATTATACAGTACGCAAGCGGCCTCTAGAGGCGGAATAAAAACCATCACTGGCACATTTTGTTGTGCTATTTGAAGTGATTTTTTTTTCTCTTCCTTTTAGATGTCTTTCTTTTTATTTGTTATTTGGACTATTACTTTTTGGTTCAGTTTGGATATATATCTATTATTTAATATTTACTAATTTATATACTTGTTACATTTGAAAAAGTATAGTACATATTCATGGTAATCATACGGTTTTATTTTTGTAATAAACTTCAACAATATTTTTACTTTGAGTGATATATTTTCATTCAGTATCGATTTTAAAAACTATCGGCTGATTAATCAGTTATCGGCAGATACTGCCCAACTTATCGGTAAAATCCAGTATCGGTCGACTACTGTGTCTGTGAAGGTCTGCTCTGCAAAGTTCTCTGTATTTCTCTGACAGTTAAATTAAGCGGAACGTACACTGAAGTCATGAAAACGCATATGAATGAGTGAGAGTGACAGGAGGCAATTAAGTGCTAATCTACAATAAATGGGTCTGAATGCAGCAGCTAATCTCTGCCCATACAGCCTCAGTCGGCTGGTTTACAGAGACTAGCAGCTTAGCCTGACTATATAAGCCATGTGTGTAAAAGACCTAGTAAGCCTTTTTTTTATTATTATTTATTCTCACGCTGACTATTTCATAATGTGCATACAGGTCTCTCAATGGACTCGAACAGCATTGCTCTTTTTTTTTTTTTTCTTTAACAAATGGGACTTCCCTTCGAAACAGCATGAGGGACTTTCCACAGCCGGGAACCTGAGGCTGATGGAAATGTGAATTAATTCACACTAGCCCATTACCCTACTTATTTACATTAAGTAGTGTGTGTTATTTTTTCCATGTTGCCAGTCCACATGGTAAACATTGTCATTCTAGTTGTTGCTGTATGACTAAACTTTAAAAAAAAAAAAAAAAAAAAAAATCATGAGTCTTCAAGCATGAGTACACTCATTTTCTGTTTGTGTGTGTGAGTGTTCTGCATGGTAAATGTCTGTGGAGAGAACCTTCAGAGAAAGATAGGAAGTGAAGAGGAGGTAATCTGTTTAGCTTAGAAAGGAAGTGTGTCTAAAAGGATCAGCTAACTTCATCCATTATTATCAGCGAGAGCCGTATGTCGTCAGTCAGAGTTCAGATGGCCGCACTGCACCAAGATCCCACATGAGGCCTTTTTGGTCCTTTGGAAAGGTCTTTTGCTTTACATTGGTCTGTGCTTTATGTTATATGATACATCAAGCCAGTTTGATGGAAAACTGTTCCTCTATGCAAATGCAGTTTTATTTGTATAGCGCTTTTAACAAGACACCGTCCCAAAGCAGTTTTACAGAAATATATCAATTCAGGATAAAGACTTTAAATGTATGAATTTATCCCTAATGAGCGAGCCAGATGTAAGGGTTTTAAGGAAAAACTTCCTGAGACAGTATGAGGAAGAAACCTTGAGAGGGACCAGACTCAAAAGGGAACCCGTCCTCATGGGGGTGACACCGGATACTGTGCGACTTTATAAATAAATAAATCCCTTCTTTAAATGTGCTAATACTACATGGTCAGATAGTGCAGTATTTATATGAAGTCTGTTTTGTTGAACTTACCCACTGTTCACTGATGGAGACTTGAGTGCAAAACTGTGGCAATTGTAGTCCTAAGCCATCATAGCATAAGTGTTCATATGAATTTTGGTCCAAAGCCAGCTTTATGGGCTTTAAGTGGTACCATCTTCAGCAGTCTCAGTGATCTTTAGGCTGCTCCATGTGGGGTCATCCTCAGCAGCAGCATGTGACTTCCAATTGATGAGAACTCCAACCAAAAGAAGGGCATCAGGATAGATCGGGCAGGTCCAGAAAGCAGAAGGGGTCAGGATCACTGGTATCTTAGGAGTAGCGTGTGTAGCTCGACAGAGAGGGAGTGATTATTAGTTACGCTTATTGTCATGTAATGGTTAAGGACAATGTACCTTGTGTGAGTGGGGCAAGACTAACTACGGCAGCATAACTTTTCAACAAGCCCAAAAGAACCCATGTCACACCCCTCTTCATCTCCCTCCACTGGCTTCCTGTAGCCACCCGTATCAAATTCGAGGCCTTGATGCTCACGTACAAGACCTTGTCTGGAACAGCACCCTCCTACCTCAACTATCTCCTGAAGGCTTACTTTCCCTCACGCAATCTACGATCAATTAATGACTGATGCTTAGTAGTGCCTACTCAGCGTGGCTCAAGGTCCCTTTCCAGAACCTTCAAACTAACTGTCCCTCAGTGGTGGAATGAACTTCCAACCTCAATCCGGACCACCTAACCAACCCCTAACTTAACAACCCCACATTATCCTTAAAAAAAACAACAAAACCTACTCTGGCACTTACACCTCTACTCTGTGCACTTTGCTTTTCTAGAATTCAAAAGATCTTGTATGGTAGCACCACTTATATTGTTCTCCGCTTGATGTATCACTTTGCTTGTATTTCCTCATTTGTAAGTCGCTTTGGATAAAAGCGTCTGTTAAATGAACAAACGTAAGTAACTAACAGGGCGAGCCAGAAGGTAACGCAGACACGAGGTGGTACTCACTCATGCAAAATCATGTAAAGTGAATAACATCATTGGTGACAGCTTCCAAATGGAAGAACTAGGACAATAGGGATCATTCACGTCTCCAGTCACGTGCTGGTTTCCAGATTTCTTACGTAAACACTTCAAGTGAAGCTCTAGTGCAGGCTGCGGTACGGTCCATTATTAACCATTTTATGTGCAAAAAGCTACAAACGTTTCCTCTATTTGTTATTAGGGAATAAGTATGTAATTATAGAGACAAGTAGCTGTATTTAAGAAATCTTAAATTGAATATCCTTTTCAAACACCACGCACTTCCTGCTATGTTTTTATTTCAAATTGTAATGCGTTTGAAATGCTCATCTGCTTGTAACACAGTGGAAACTACATGCAATATAAAATTCATTCTGTGCTTTCAGTATATAATGTGAAGAATCCTGCAGTCTTGTTTGAGAAATATACTGTGATAGAATGACCTCAGATGTCTGGATCACATTGCACAGACAGTATGAACATTTATGTATGTATGTGTGTTAGCTATAGCTGTGCCAGTATCGTGTTTATAAAAAAAAGAAAAAGGATGTTAGTTACGCCTCAGAAAGCTGCACTTAATTCACTTATGACAAACCTTTTTTGGTTGTAATAATAAACATGTATTACATTCACTGCTTATTCCTGAACTTGTCCAGCATCTCTCTCAAGATACTGCCCCCTTTTTCCCCCTCCATTGAATTCCTGCTTCCTGTTTACTTCAGTAAGGGGCCCTGAGTACTGAGGAGCATCCGGGTTGGGGGTGAAATAGCAGTCCTGAGGGGCGGTGAAACCAGGAAGAGAAGACATGATAATTCATTTGGTTCTGTGATTCTGGTTGGCATGCAACATGACAAATGTCCTTACAAAAAGAAAACCGTTGTGTGAACAACCAAAAATAGTACGGTCGTTCAATATACTTGAGTGGGGGTCGGGGGATTAATGTAATTAAACATAAAATTAATGTTGATGGACTAATTAATGGAGTTACTACTTCTGTGTTTACTTCCTTGCTTATATTTAGCTTTTCTTTGATGAAAATTTATATATAATATAGCTTAAATCACAAACCGTTTCAGCTTGACTAAAATTCATTAAACCTATGCTGCTTCATGCAGTCCCTGGATTTAGGAATGATCATGGATGCTTTAATCAAAGGTATATCTCACATAAAGAGGTATTCCATCTGCTGATATTTTTTAGAAATGTTTTCAATCTAGCACGTTGACTGCAAATCAGGAGCTTCCAGCATATGGGTAAAAGCTAAGATTATACAGGTCTGTGTGAAATGTACTATAAGAAATCATGGCTCTTTTGCAAATTTAAAAATGGGGAAAAAAAGCTGATGGATTGAGAAAAATACTACAGTTTTTTTTTTTCTTTTCTTTTTTTCCTCAGCTCGTGTCATCCAGAGAGCAAGTTGTACAGTACAGTATGTGGCGTCTCAGACCCCCAAGCTGTGTTCATGTAATTGTCACATTGGAAACAAGGCATTGTAATGTTTGGAATGGAACAAAGTGTAATAGACCCAGCAGCAAATTTTCAGCGGTGTGTGGGAAGTGCTGTGGTGAAAATATTGAAAATGCATAGTGGTGGATTTGTAACTTTTCTTGAGACCCACCCCTTCACCCCCCACCCCCCCAGAATAAGAATAAGTGTGTGAATGAATGAGCAGGTGGTGGTTACTGGTATACCACACTAATCACTCTCAGTTCCGAGCAGCATGAGAACACAGAGAGAAAAACAATTATCTCTTCTCACTCTTAATCGTCAGGATCATCAGGATCCACCCTTTAATTTTCTCCTGGCAACGGTTCTAATCGCACATGATAAGATCTACATAGCAGGGCGAGTTTGCGTGGGAGAAGGTTGCCATTCCTGTTCGTCGCACACACCCTGATTGCAGGGTGACACCTGCGGGTGTGTGATGACCAACCCACAACCACCACGCAGTGAAAGTAGAGCAATAATCCAGTGCTGTCATGGTGCCAGACTCTAATTTCAGCCTGTTTGGTTTATATCCACCTCATCCTCAGGCTTATTGATTTAACAGGAAGGACTTGAGACCAGAGGCACCAACAATCTCTGCTTCTTCCGTAATGTCTCTCTACATCGTGAGAGGTCATTTACGGCAGAATAAGATGCATTTGCATGTGAAACAGTAAATGAGAACTAGGTGCACATAAGGAACTGAAGATTCCTTCACTGTGATACTTCACCGCATCGTGCCCTAATTTGTATAGAATCAAGAAAATCTCAGTTCAAATCGCAGCTCCGTCTCTCACAAACAAGGTGAATCTTAAATCTCAATCAGCTCCCTATGTAGTGATCTAGGTAGTATATTGTGTACATGAGTTCAGGCACTGGTAAGGACCCTGGCTCACTGCACATTGGGACACCGATGACTCAATTTCTGTGGACTATGTACTTGTGTTGTAAAACATCACTGCTGGCATTTATCAACAGCAGGCAGGCAGCTGATATCTTTCTGACATTTATACGTCATATAAATTTGTTAGCTTAATCACATTCGTTTCTCTTGTGGTACTTGAAGCAGGATCGTAGGCTAGCTAGACATTTAAAATTCGTTAGACTCGAACAAGTCGTATATAGAACGTCAAATAAAGTTAAAAACCGCTAACATAAGTAATCATTTGAGAGCCACAACAATGATCAACAAGCTCCGTACATTTGTAGATGAGAGTTCATCCGCCATGTTATTATTTTTTTTCGAGCTGAGAAGCTTCAGAAAAGATGACGTCATCTCCAGTAAGGGAACATAGTGAGCATCGATGCTCTCTGGATTTTGTGATGTGTTTTGTTTTTTTGTTTTTTTTAGGGAGCAAATTTTCCAGTGGACTGGAAGGATTTTGTGATTGGCCTTAAAATGGCAGAGTCCCTGATCGGTGCCCTGACTACTGAACTAGGGAGCTGATAATGAAGGATTCTGTTGTTGCTTTGTTGCTTACTAGTGTGATTGTAGTGTTACACCACAGTTTTTGCATATTGCAACATTCATATCACTGCGAGTGAGTCAGTCTTCCTGAGCAAATTATACTTTGCTGAAAAATCTTATGCTCTCAAAGGTTTTGTGAAATCTGTATATATGGCGTGCTCTTAGTGCTCCACGTCTGTTTTTTGAGTTGCATGAGACGAGAACAGAATAGGCCGAATCAATAACCACTGAAGGAAAGGCTCCCACAAACTGTGTGTGTGTATGTACGTGGGTGTATTGGTCTGTTAGGGGGAGGGGCTGGATGATTGCCAACTTCTTAAGAATCTGAGAAATTGTGTGTGTGTGCGTGCGTGCATAAGGCTGGATGCCAGTGCTCCTTTGGGAACCAGTTGGTTTTGGGTTCTTTTGGGCGTTCACTCAAACGAACAGTGACAACACCAGCTTATATAACCATCATTTAAATGGGTGGTTCAGCCTCATTAATGGTTTTTCATGTGTGTGCTTGTGATGTGCCCTGTTTTGTTTTGGGGTTGTTGTTTTTGGGTTTTTTTTTACGTTGAAAACATATTTCATTTGCTCCAGAGAACAATTGAAAATATATTTAGTGTTTCCAAGGTAAACACTATAAAATTCCACCAAACTCATGACTAATATTCATGCAGTGGTGTGCATGCAGATGTTGTTGAAGCTTAATGAACATTAAGTAGTGTTGTATGAAATGCAGGGATTTCGACTTTCTCCCCTTTGCTCCCCATGTGCAGTTGATTAACTGCCGTACTCATTAAACAAGGACGCAGTGTAGGGCGGGGCGATACGACAGAAATAACCTATCGCGATACTTGAGGACATTTCTGCGATTCACGATATGTAATTTAGCTAACAAAGTGTCTGCAAAACAGTAGTAAAATAAAATAAACAAACAAAAAAAAAATGTTAAACTGAGTTTGACCATAATTTTCTTCAATGCCTATTAAATAAAAAATATATAAATGACGTCAGATCCACAGAATCCACTCTGTACCATTTAATTTGTAAATGTTAAAAGCGTTAAAAAAAAAACAACATCTCTATACCTACGATATGTGAGAAAAGTGCATCACGTAATCATTAATCATGATATCGCTATTATATCAATGTATCGCCCAGCCCTAACACAGTGTATTATTTATTCATTTATGTTTACGTTTAATGTGCAGTTTTTTCAAAACACAGTAGTTCCTGTTATCACTTGCGTAAATAGCAGTACACAGTGACTGTATCTTCATTCCAAGAACGCGAAGGAACGGACTTGGGTTCTCGTGAAGACCGATCTTGCCAGGTTACCTTGGAAGAACGAACTCGGAAGGACAGGTGAACGAATCTGTGCGAGAATTGAGATGTGCTGCGAACTTCCTGTTGCACAATGGACCGTCCCAGCACATTTCTAGTAGAGGGACCGGGCCATCGTATCTTCAGTGTTCACTAAGCAATATGTTTCAGCTGGTTAATAGATTTACTGTTAAATTGCTGATTTTAACCAAGGGTTAATCAAGCACGTTTTAATGCAGTAAGCTCACTGTTTGCAGCTGCGACCTCATGTTAACTAAAAACTAAGCTAACAGGGAGTTTACAGTTCACTCATGATGGAAGCTTGCTTAGCTTAAGATACTTCTGAGGGATAAATTCGACTTTTCAACAACCTCATATATATCCCAATCTAAATCCTATATCAAAATCATTCTTTTTAGATGCATATTTAGATCATTGTCGTTAAAACTTATGTTACGGGTCAGTCTTCCGTCATCTGCTATTGTTTTGTCGTAATGACTTCTGAGACTTCAGGCGGATTCGATGCGCTCGTGTCTGCATCCGATGCATCCTCGATATCAAGAACCCGTCCGAGTAATTTCACGTGTCCCCGAAACTTGCATTCTTGAGTATTGGAATTGAACTTCAGCGGTGGATGATGTAGAACAAGTGCACAAGGACGCATAAAAACGCATATTGTGAAACGGCTAGTCATGCCCTCACCAG
The DNA here is from genome assembly GCF_001660625.3 of Ictalurus punctatus. Lineage (NCBI taxonomy): Eukaryota > Metazoa > Chordata > Actinopteri > Siluriformes > Ictaluridae > Ictalurus > Ictalurus punctatus. Next base: position 8,830,933 of record NC_030420.2, on the reverse strand, counting down.
TCTTTTTTCCCCTCTCCCTTGAAGACAAAAATTTTAGCTTGTCACGTTATTGAGAAACCAGACAACGCAAAGCACTCAGGTGGAAAACTTAAAGTTGACTCTAACCCTAGTTGACACTGGAGACTCCTTCCATAAATGTTAAATAAACACCTACTTCTCCATATCAACATTTCCACATGTTTTTAATCAGTTGATGTGGCGCGTCTGTGATACAAGTAGCTGTGTACGTTGCTACTAAAAAAATGTATTGGAATAAGTGCATTAATATAAACCCTGCATTCAGAACTACTGCTGTTATAGAAAATTAATCAACACTGACATTTTAAAACCAGAGGCCTGGTGGATTTGCCCTTCATTCATTTTTCATTTCTCACTTCGTTAAAATAAAAATAGCAGTACATCATTTTGATTTGGTTCACTATTTGAATGTGGAACTAACCCACCAGAGTTATATTTAAGATTCTAAATCTTAAATGTCAGGGGGGTTTTTTTTGGTTTGTTTTTGTCTTTGAAAGGCCTCGTGCTAAGTTTCTAAAATGGTCAGTTCCTTCTATACACCCAGTTGATTAACTTTGAAAAGAAACAGCTGCCTTCCTGATCCACGCAGGAAGTGGGTCAGCTGAAGAAGTCATCTGCGCAGGCCGAGGCTGATGTCATGGGAAAGTCATGCTAAGGGAAGCCAGAACGGATGAACACCGACGACTACGAACGCGAAAACAAGGCTCTGTAATAGACGAGATATTGTACTGGTAAAGCGGATTCAGAAAGCGTGAATGTCTAGAGAGGAAATGAAAGATGAGTGTGCAGTGTCGCACTGAGTGGATTTGAGCATAACCACCTACAGTGTGTGGCCCGTGTTCCCTTATTCTGTCACTCTAATTTGCAGGGATGTCATAATCACACTTTTTTGTTGTTGTTGGTTGGAGTGATTTACTTACCCACTTCTTACACATCTGCTGTGTATAAGCTGTTTTTACCTCCGTAGTCGGTTACCTCCGTCTTTGACGGAAGCGATTCTATATGGTAGATGATAGGATGAAATGTGGGATGTGTATCACATTCTTTAGTCAGCTCTTTATCTAGGGAAAATAAAAGTGTGATTATACAGCATGGTTATGCGAATAGCGGTAAGTGTGTTTGTGAGAGGCAGAGAGAGAATGTAAACCTACCCCATTCACGCTGTATTCAGTTTATTATTCCGTGGCTGTGTGTTAGAGAGCAAGAGAAATCAATAAGGATTTTTTTTTCCCTCTCTCTTTCCTTGTGCTTTTTAAAATGTTAATCCGTGCCTTGTTACTTATTGACACAATTTTGGTCAATAAGTATTTTGGAGATCATGGCAGGTCAGTGCTCACACACTCACATGCCCTCTGATAGTGTGTGTAAAAATATTTAAGGGGGAGCGGGGTGAAGAAAAGAGCGCGAAATTAGGGCTGTCAGGGAAAAAAAAACCCTATGTTCATAGTATTGAAATGTTAGTAATTATTTATTCAAAAGCAAAAAAATAATAAGTCAAGGTTATTATTGTGTGGTGTTGTGTTCTTGTCAGTTTTTTGGTTACATGTCATTTATACCATGCTAATTTCCTTTTTTTTAAAAAAAAAAAATTCTGTTTTCCCCATTGTAGTCAATGTACCTCAAGGATTGCTGTTTTCTAAGTTCTGAGATGCTTTTCTGCTCACTGTGGTTAAAGAGTAGAGTGGTTATTTGAGTTACTGTAGCCTTGCTGTTAGTGTAACCCTGTCTGGCATGTCTCTCGTCAACGAGCTGTTTGCGCCCACAGATCCGGCGCTCACCGGGTCTTTATTTGTTTGTGTTTCCTGCACCGTTTGTGTGTAAACGCCTTGAAACTGTTGCGTGTGAAAATCCGAGGAAATCTGTAGTTTCTGAAATACTGAAACCAACATACACAAGTCCAAGAGGTCACGTTTTTCCCTTTTCCGATGTTTGATGTAAACATTAACTGACGCTCTCGACCTGCGTGTGTGTGATTTTTTGATGCATTGCTGCTGTCACAGTATTGGCTCATTGGATAATTGCATGAATGTACAGGTGTTCCTATTAAAGTGAACAGTAACTGCATGGGGTAATGAATATTGCCTCATCAAGATTTTCTCGGCTTGACTCTGCTGCTAATGTGCTGTTTAGTGAAAAATGCTTGCTTTCGAACAAATCGAATGGATTTGACTTGCGGACGTACGTGTAAAAGGGTGAAGGAGAGAATGCCAGTGTTCCATGTGAGGCAAAGACGTGTGAGGGAGGTAAACCACACACACACACACACACACGCACGTTCTCCTGCACATGCAGACATGCCGACCTTCATCTTTCGTTTTACGTAAGTAGCACTAACAGGGCAGGCTTCTCAGCTATATAATGTATTTATTTCCTAAATTGACCACGTTGTCAGAATTCGATGATCCGTGCTGTCGGTTAGCATGGCCTCTGACGTCGAAACAATTTCTGGAAAGTTGTTATCTCTAGCAAATCAATCATAATTGAATAAATCATAACACACAGCAGTGTATCAACGTCCAGGAGCAAAGTCCTGTGTGGAATGAGTTATGCACAGAGCATGCTGGAACAGGCGCAGTGGATAGACTTCCTGGAAAGGTCTTCTGCTTCAGGCTTAAACATGCCCATGCAGTATTTCATTACTGTAGCGCTGTGTACATTGTGTGTGTGTGTGTGTGTGTGTGTGTGTGTATGCATGTGAGGGAAAGAGAGGAGACTCTCCTATGCAGAATATCGGAGCTGCAATGCAGAGGCTGCTCAATAGTGAGCTGTTAACTCTTTCATTCCCTCCTTGCTTTATCTCTTCCTTAGTCAAGATGTTAGATGGTCAAGCATTACAGCTAAAATGATCATCATAATTGTTTTATTCACTATTGAATCACAATTCGGACTTAATTATACATCCGTTTTTCGAGCTACAGTGTGATATTGCACTTGCCCAGAATGCATGCTTTCCCCAACGCCCCCCCCCATTTTAATATGATAATCATATATTCCTTTAAGCATATTATAAGCACTCGTGTACATAACGCTGCTCAGTTAGCTATGGTATACTGTACATTTACATTCATCTGAGAAGCCAAATTTACCATCGCGATTAAAAAGCAGTAGTCGTCATGATTGTGTCTTGTGGCCTTAATGATTTTTTTTTCATTTAGTAGGCTTACACCTAAATTTTGGGCCTAAATCTTACATCCAATCCATTGTTGTTGCTTTCTGAAAATGTCATGGTGTGAGGGAAAGTGGAACTTGAATCTGGGTTGTGTATTTCAAAACTAGATCAAATGTCAAGCTCTGAGCTGTTGCAAAAACAAACAAAAAAAAGTGATCTTAAAGAAGATATAAACGCTGGATAAATATCCAAGATGCATGTGCGCATGAGATTATAAAGCTAAACTTCCAAGCTCACTGTTGTGTACAACAATTGTACAAAAGTCAGTTGTGTTGTGGACGTCAGCGACTTCAAACGCGGCCCACATCAAAGCTGTTCAGCTCACCACAGAGCCACCATTTTCTCCCGTGATTCGGATTCTTCTCCTTTCTTCCCTTTATCTGTTAATCGTAAACATATGGCAGGGACGGACATGTCATAAGTTAATTAGCTGGCCCTCTGAGAAAGCATTGTCCGTTCTCAATGTCATAACACACTAAAAGTGCAATAATACAGATTAAGCGAAATGGCCGAGTATACACCGATCAGCCATGACATTAATATTGTGTAGATTCCCCTTTTGCCACCAAAACAGCTCCATCGAGTCATGGCCTCCACAAGTCCTCTGAAGGTGTGCTGAGGTATCAAAACATTAGCAGCAGATCCACTGTTCTGTAAGTTGCAAGGTGGGGCCTCCGTGGATCAGATTTATTTGTCCAGCACATCCCACAGATGCTCGATCGGATTGAGATCTGGGAAATTTGTGACCACTGCATACCTGGAACACCCCACGAGAAGTGCCATTTTTGAGATCCTCTTTGACACAGTCATCTAGCCATCGCAGTTTGGCTCAGATCCTTACACTTGCCCATTTTTCCTGTTTCCAACACATCAACTTCAAGAACTGACTGTTCACTTCCTGCCTAATATATCCCACCCCTTGACACTGTAACAAGATAATCATTGTTATTCACTTCACCTGTCAGTGGTTTTAATTTTATGGCTGACTTTTATTATTATTTATTTATTTATTTTAGCAGTTTGTATTCTAGCACACTGAGATTATAATCTTGACAAAAAGACAGCAAGTCGTTGGCCAGCATTTCAGCTATGTTGAGTCCTCGCGTATCTCATTTGCATCTTTATTTTCTCTCAAGACTGTTATTTATAGGAGGAGACTAATGAAAGCTTAGCATTGGAATTTTTTTTCTGAATAGCTGTGTGTTCCTGATTCTGATCAAATGAATACTTTCGCTGCAATGTAAAACGATGTCCCTCACGACGTAAATGCAGCCAAAGTGGTTGTGTTATGTTTCAAAAATGAATCATCATTTCTCATTTATTCAATGCCCGAAGTCTGAAAAAGTCCATTTAAAAAAAAGAATGTTTGCTGATAAACAGCTAGTGTGACTGGGCCTTAATTAGAGGGCACAGCAAAGTCGTCCAAATTCTGGCCAAGTTTGCGCAAGACCTGAACAAAACGTGCACGTGTTTCATCAATCTCGTGGCTGCAGTCCAAGTCTGAGAGGTTAGATTACAGGACGTTTGCGATCGCAGTGTTCTGGGGTAGGACACAGGTCAGATTTTGTGTCGGTCTAATCAAGATCGGAGGTTTGTTAGAATCTGATTTATTCTTCGGTAAGCTCAGCTTAGCTCTGTGAGAGCTGGGGCACTTGAGAGTGGTCGTATCCCAATAACCCCAACCCCCCTTCCCAATTTCACCACAACAACTGATATTTTTTCTTTGTGTAAGGAGGTAAGCTAACAAGTGAAATTACCCGCTGGTTGAAAAGATTATCTGCAGGTTCTGATGGTTCACACAGATACTTGTTTCTGCTTCCATTTAAGGAATCCCCTACCCTGATGCTTTCAATTAAATATGACTATGTAGAATTTTTGTAATGTGTTGGTTGGTGCTGAAATTTTGTAAGAGGTTGTGTACTTTGCTGATGTCTCAGGGGTACATTGCCAGTGTATTTACACTAGTGTAGGAAAGGGTGGAGGGGGGTCAGCAATCTGAAACAAAATTTATATCAGTTTCGCTGTTGGCTCCTAAATTCAAACAAGCACGCATTTTGTTTCTCATTCACCATTTTCCAATGACGTCCAGGGTCATATTAATGAGAAATATAAATAGTTGAGACAACAAATGTTGGACTCGTAGATCCAGAATGCAGCGCGGCTATACATCACAGAGACTTGGTATTAGCGTGAAAGTCTTAGCAGCTTTGGAGCCTAACCAAGCATGCTTTCTTTCCTCAGGCGTTCGGACAGGCTCACTCCAACCAGAGGAAAGTGGCAGCTGATGGCGAGAGTCGGGAGGAATCTCTGCTCCAGGAGTCGGCATGTAAGGAGGCATACTACGAGCAGCGTGTGCAGGAGCTACAGACCGAGCTCAGGCAGGCACGTAACGCCCTCACCAACGCGCTGTCGGAGAACGAGCGCTTGTCTACCATCACCCAGGAGCTCAGAGAGGTAAGACATACTATTGCGTGCAAGGTCACACACTCGCACGCGCGCTGTAGTCGCAGCAGCGTAACGTCTCATATGAACGTGAAGCGCATTAATTTTAAACATGCATGCTAAATGAAAATGCATGATAGAATTCTGAGCTGTATGAGATTCTTTGACTTTTCACCCCAACAGATTTCTTCAGAAACAACTGCACTGTGATGGTCTGTTGGTATGATATGTCTGACAGACATGCAGTAATTAGTGGCTAAGTGCACATAGGCAGGTGTTATTACCAGCTATAGATGGTCAAAGTGATTGTAATCCAGATAACCTCCAATGTTATTCGAGTGCCATCGTTCTGGAATCCCCAGCGGCCATCGGTTTGTCCTGCCGCCGCATGGCCTCTCTCAGTATCTGATCTGGCAACCACTGACGTACTCTCATGCCAGGCATGATGCCAGCTTTGCCCTTTGTTCTATGACCTGACACCAGTGGAATCCACTTACACACCAACGTCCATATACGCTCTTGTGCAAGCACGAATTAATTACTCACTAATCACCTCCCAGTGTTCTGAAACTCTTTCAACTTGTTGTAATAGAGCACATCATTTGCTCTCGTGCATCTCTGTCTTTAAGGAACAAAGAGTTGTCCCTTGAGTGGATCTAGTAGTCAGTATCGTGAAGGGCTTTCAGCCGTAAAAGTACAAAAAAAGGGAGATTGGGCAAATCCAATTTTGTGATGTGAAATGAAAAGATTCAGCCATTGTTTCACAATTAAATCGTCAATCTTCTTTCATTCTGGCATATCGGATTTAACGGATTAAGGATCCTCCGTGAAAATTTGAAAGAAAATCCCTTTTCCAGGCTTTATGTTTTCTTAATGAGGGCCACAAATCACATTTCAAGCATCATGTTGTCTGTCAGGTTGAGGGACTTGCTTCTCATTTAAAAAACAACAAAAAACAAAACCACATCATGTCCATACAAGGCCGCAAATCGCTCCTTCCTTAGAGTCGCGACTTTAGAGAAGTATGTGATTTGCCTTCAGTATGCTGCTCAGATTCAGCAGCAGTTGCGGTTTAACTATCAGAAGTGATCAAACTGATCGACTTTCTTTAACATTTCTGTCAGCCTACGTTTAGACCTATTCAAATATATATATATATATATATATATATATATATATATATATATATATATATATATATATATATATATATATATATATGGTTCTACTTCATCCCTTCATGTTCCTCGTAACAGATGTGACTACTCAGGTGACAGATCAGATGTGTAGCTCAGACTTTACTCCATGGGCTTTACTCCTTTACAGGCTCGGAGTCGGATTTAGAGGCGTAGACATTTAAAGGAGTAGTGCCGTGGTATAGTACGTGCAGGGCGGTCATTCCTCTTCAGCCCCTGAACGCACGCTGCATGTTTCCACATGCACGACTGATTGAAGTCTAACATGGATCTGCTTGTAGGAGGAGGAGATGGATCACAAGACATTGAAATGATAAGATTCTGTGTGGATAAACAGATATCAGTGATTTAAAGTTTAGATACAGATCCCTTCCGAAACTATTGGAATGGCAAGGCCAATTCATTTGGTTGTGCTATACACCAAAGACAAAAGATAGGTTAGAGATCGGAAAGATGCATATGAGATGAAAGTTTAGGAGTTCAGCTTTTATTCCCTGGTATTTACTATACGTCTTACTGCTGATGATTGGTTTGCATCTTGTGGAATGGTCTCTACATTTCTGCTTTCGAAGTCTTCTTCAAGCGGTAAATTGTGATACCTTTACCCTGTAGAGGTTGTTTTGGGGTTTTTCCTCACAGCTCTTCAGTCATCAGCTGCTGCTGTTGTTTTCCTTGGCTGACCCATTCGGTGTTTGTTGTACACCAGAGGTTTCTTTCTTTTTCAGGTCATTCCAAATTGTTGTATTGGTTATGCACAATGTTTGTGCAATGCCTCTGAATGATTTTCCCTCTTTTCTCAGCTTCAAAATGTCTTGCTTTTCTCCCATAGACAGCTCTCTGGTCTTCATGTTGGCTTATCCTTTTTAACAGCAAATGCAGTTTTCACAGATGAAACTGAAGGTAAAAACCAAGAGTATATCTTCAGAGTTAAACATCCGGTTATCAAGAAACACCTGTCAGTCACATTTTCCAATATTTGTGCTCGCCTACAAATTGGGTGGTCTGTTACAAATTGTGCTACGTTCTATGTTGTTCAACACATCTACATATAAATACCAGGAAATAAAATCTGAAATTCTAAACTCTTCTCATATTCATCTTTTGATCTCAAACCCAAACGTCTTCAGTCTACAGCAAAAACAAACGAATTGGCCTTGCTGTTCCAATAGTTTCAGAGGGGACTGTATCTTAGCTTGGCAATACTTTGGTAGTGTGATCCCTATTTGAGGATTACATTTAAAGTGCTTCAAATCCTGAGACAGTTTGATCTAATGTTGAACACAATTAGCTTTTCCCATCAATATCAATTGATAAGTAGGTAATAAACAAGATTTTATAACTCATTAAAAAGATTATGTATCCTCTGTAGACGTCTCTGAGCATTGTCTGTAAGATAGCGTGGGGTAATTTTTAAAAGCAGATCGCAGATCATTTGCACTGCAAGTTTTATTTTCGGATGAATTTTCATATTGGAACCTGACAGATACGTTTTATATGACGGCACATTGTGAAGCGTTTTATTCCTCTGTCAGCAAATTTGTATTTACTTAGTCACCTAAGCCAAGCAAGGTACGTCCTGTTGTCATTCATCTTGTATAAAGTCCTTCCCTCACCAGACTTATCTATATATCTATTAATTAATTTCCCTTGAAGTTAATAAGACAAAAGACATGCAGCTTGTCATGTTACCTAGAAACTGGAAACCCCTTCATTCTGTGTTCCCGTGTCAGAAAACCTAAAAGTGCAATATTACCTCTGACTGTTAGGAAGCTCTGACACTGGAGACTCCTCCATCAATGCTAAGTAAACATCTCCTCACAGAAAACGTCACCAAATCAGCATTTAATCATTTATTTTTTGACCATTTTAAGTCCCTGTATGAGAAATGATAAAGTTTGGAAAGAGCGCATTTATATTAAGCTTTCAGCCAGAGCTGCTGTTATTGAAAATGATTCAACATGTAAAGGCCTGTGGTGTTCGGTTTTAGCTCGGATAGTCCTGTAAGATTATAAGCACCTAAAACTGCTGCATTAAAGTTAAACCTCTAGCTAGGTAAGTAAATTAGTACTGGTTAAAACAGTCATCAGAAACAAACATCACTATTGATTTTAGAGTGAATTGTAGCTACTGGACCATGGACTTTTATAATTAATGATGATTTTACTTTGTCAGGTATTTAATTATGCTTAAATTTACTCTCATACCCGTGAGCTGCCAGCCACACCAAAAACTTGCACACAGCTTGACTTGTTGCCAGGAGGCCGTTATAAAAAGAAGGCTAATTGGTTGGCTGGTGGGAGGTGAGAGAGAGAGGGAGAGAGGTGGGTGTAAATTTTCTGCATATCCTAGCACAGTAAGTGTGTGTGCGCGAAAGGCTTTTCTTAAATCTGCCATAGAGCAGGAGAGAAAGAAACAAACAAAGAAAAATGGATGAAGCTAGTTTAACGGCAAAAATATTTTTTTTTTTGCAATTATTTGGGTCTTTTGAATTAATTATTTAAATTTTAATCTGGAATTTAGTTTATCACACTAAAGCAGTTAATTAAGGAAAACTTCCACTCAAAATTCTAATTTTGATTTCTAATAAGAGAAGGATAATGAACCAGTTCCTATTAGCATCATGCTGTTATTAATATAGGATGGATAAAATATTCCTTTAAGGCAGATACAGTGGAGTCTGTGTGTATGTTAGTGTGTGTGTGTGTGTGTGTGTGTGTGCGCGCGCATGTGTAGGAGGAAGAAGACCTTAAAATAACTGTTATTTCTACAGGTCCCATTTAAAAAGAGACACAAGACTTAATCCAGCCTAGCTTTGGTTAAATGTATATACATACACATGAGCTCTGTCACTGAATGCTGGTTTATCTTTCATTCATGTACAGTGGTTCAAAGACTTTGACATCGCGGCAATAATTAAAGGCTGCGCTCAATGACTGCGTAGCTTTCAGAGCTGAATCAGTGCACCCGTTGTAACTCTGAACCTAATGGGCTGCTAATGTGCACAAGCACAAAGATTTATTCTTTAGATTTATTCTTTAGCAATAGAATTTCCATCCAATTGTTTATAGAAATTTGCAGCACAGCACATCCAAGGCGTACACGCATGGTATAGCGATGTACCATTAACTCCCTGATAACGTCAAAGATGCCAAACGTCAGTGAAACTTGTTCAGTTTATGTCTCAGTTGTTGAATATTTTATCTTAATAGAAATATTTATACATATTAAGAAATTTATTGGAAATAAAATCAGTTGAATGTGAGAGATGTTTTCATTTTTTTTTTTTGCCATGTAAGTGCGTGTGTGTATGTGTGTGTGTGTATATATAATATATATATATATATATATATATATATATATATGTGTGTGTGTGTATGTGTGTGTATATGTGTGTGTGTGTGTGTGTGTATATATATATATATATATATATATATATATATATATATATATATATATATATATATATATATATAAATATATAAAAATAATGTGTGTGTATATAGATAGATATAAAGTACAGACACGTGCAGATAAAAACGGTTATTTTTACAGAATCATATGTACATCCCTAGAGATATGTATGTGCTTGGCTTGCATCTAAATACACACCAACCGTAGCGACAGACACACACAGAGCTTAGCTGTCTTAACTGAATCTCATTCAGCTGCAGGGCTGAATCTTGTCATGACCTTCAGGTCGTATTACAGCATCAGCGTCCATCAGGAGTTTATAACAGCAAACTTCTCCGTCCATCTCTCACACACCAATCCAAGCAAATTACTTTCACTCTCTCCTTCAACATGCTTTGTTATTCTTTCTGTTTTATGTTGAAACAAAACAGTGGGTGCTAAATTAGTCTGTCCAGGTTCAGCATTTCCTTCTGACTACACATGAAGGCCTGCCTGTATTTTAAAAAATATTTTATATTTTCGAGCTGCTGCAGTGACGACTGTTGCGTGTACAGGCGTGTGCATGTGTTCCTCGGTGATTGCAGGTATCCGCTAGAGAGAATTCATGACCTGGAGGCAGTATTATTAACACTTTTTTTTTTTTTTTTTTTTTTTTCCCTTTTCTTTTCTTTTCTTCAAAGCAACCCCTAGGTAGAAGACACAGCTGAGACAGAGATGGAGAGATGGCAAGAAAGAGACTGAGAGGGAGGAGTGATAGAAACCAGGTCAAAGGAAAAATGTGTTAAATCGATGGACAGGAGGCAAGCGATGGGGGATGGTGTGAGTCACAGAGCCAGAGGGAAGGAGAGAAGGAAAGAGAGAGACAGGGAAAGCGCTAGGGAGAGATGGGGGAGGGGTGTTATGGTTGTTCTGTCATATCTGTAATCTCTGTCTCATTTTGCCTGGAAGACCCAATAATTTTGTGATGTGGAAACACACAGCACAGAATTCTTATTATATTGAATTATTATTATGATTAGATTTAAATTGCAGTCAGATGACTGCATGAAACTAAAGGAAATCTCTAAAACCTTGACCATAGAACACCTGCAGATGATTAAAAAAACAGTTGAGTTATAAATGGTGGCTTTTTACAAGTGTATAGCCAATGCTTTCTCTCATAGCACTCCCACTGAATGTCATGATATAAAAGAGCGCAACCTGGATGCTGTTACTGACTGAAAGTCCCCATTTTAGGGAATTAACATACCATGGAAACATTTGTCCCTTCACATAAATTGCATACTAGAGTATTGCTGTTACTTTGCACAGTCAACCAAAAATGTATGATGTTCCATTGATTTGCTCGCCTTTCTAGATGCGATCGTTTTAGCTCCACTATGTTATTGCACTTAAAGGTAGAAAATAGGAACAGCAACCTGTGGCGGCTAGTCAATAGGGGGCGCTGGGGTGCTGCCCCCGTCAAATTATCCAGAGAAGGAGGCTGCTTAAACATAAGTTAAATAGATATTGCAAAATAATTATGAAATAAAATTCTTTTGACGTACTATTCATCTGGTAAACATGTTAGCATTTATTAAAAAATCTAAATTGTATTTCGATCATATCTGTGTGCAGGGTGCTGGCCAAATGAGTGTGTATGTAGGTCCTTGAACGTTTGAAAAGCAGGTGACTCGAGGCTGCTCTCTAATTGGCTTGATTGTCCTCGGGGCGCAGCTCGTTGCACCCCAGACACTCCCACTTTTGTCGTTAGCGAGTCGATATTGGTTTTTCTATTTTTTGACCTCATGTGATTGGACCGTTCTCAACGACTCTCTTACTCGCTACTGCAAGAGAATTTTAACAACGTAGAAGTGGGTGCAACATTTCTTCCAGAAGAAAGAAAACTTGGTTTTATCTTTACAAAAAAATAAATAAATAAATAAAACCCTCTCACAACGCGCTCAAATGAAGAAAAAAGCATAAAGGCGTTTGGACCAGATCAACCCAACTTAGAAATTCAGCAGCAGTTTCTCCGGCACTTGTTATGGCTAAAGTATGTAGCTAGTTGGAAGTCATGCATATTATTTAAATTGTTTGCTGTTTCAAAGTCCTAGTACCGGGGGTACTTAAACACATTTCTGAAAAATGCAAACCGCATGAAAGCCGCCACTGACTGCACCGCTCAATAATAGAAGTGTGTTGGGGCAGGAATCCGTCTGCTCCATACTTAAGGGAGAAGCAGAAGACAGGACAGTCAGTGACAGTTTAACAAATTGGGACAGTTTAAAAATGTTCCATGGCCGCCAGGATCTTGTTTTATAGCAAATAATGGAGACAGTGTGTCCATGATGTGGAACCATTTCTATTGTAAGATATTCCAAAGATTGGAAGAAAGAAAGGGATTATGAAGTGGCTAAAGTCTGTACATCAGAAATGCACATGCACTACGGTGCCCTTGTTTTCCATGCAAAGGCTAAGAGAACGAAGAAAAATGTTTCCCTTTTCCAGTGCCCAGATAATTTTTTTTGTGTGCTAGTTTCAGGTCTTTTGTGTGGTTTTTGAGATGTAGCTGGGCTGGAAATTTTGCTAAAACCTGGAAACCCTGGTTAATGGGGACAGGAAACACACCTGCTCTATCGCACACAACTTTGAACATAGGTATGTTTAAAACGAACATAAAACCAGCTGCTAGACTGGATGCCTGATGACTCCATGTTGTGGACTTTCAATTGCCTATTATGGGGTTACTCTATGAAAATTTTTTTTTAATAATCACTCGAGAGTACCCTATAGTACAAGTCAAGTGTGATAGCCTCTTGACTTAATTTTGTTTGCAGCCACGTTGTTTTTAATACCCTGTCCAAATGAAATCTATGGTCATGAGCTGCTGCTGGTGCTGTCAAATATAAAAGTAATCCTAAACCACAGCCTCAGTCATCATGCCCATCAAAGATGTGCAGAGAGATATACAACACTGCATGTTTGAAAATGGTAATGTATTAAAAAAAAAAATAGACCCAGCAAGGGGTCTTGTGATTTTTCTTTCCTAAATGTGTTATGCTAATGTGGAACCCCCAAGATTCGAGGTCTAAATTACAACCACACAGTCCTGTATGCGCCTGCCTCTAGATAGGTCCCGGTCACTTGCCTGTGCAATTATCATTCATCTTTTACTTACATGCCTATATGCCTCCAATCATATCGTTACTAAGGTGACGACCTTTGCTTTTTGCCAGGAAATGGCAGCTCTCACTCGTTATCAAGTTATCTCTCCTCCATCTTGTACAAATGTAGCCAGCCATATCCACAATTCCTTTGGGCCTTTACTCTTGAATAGGACCCAGGTTGTGAGGTCATGGCCCTGCTTTGCATCCTGATTGGTCTGGGTGAAGCTGTGGTTCATTTTAATTGGTGTTAAATATTTATTAAGGAACACCAGTGGGAACCAACCATATCTGGGCTTGAACAAAAGGAGCTAAGAGATAAAGAGCAGTTCGATATTATTGTGACTTGCAGAGAAAATGTGCAGTAATACTGATGTTATGTTTTTGCCCATCATGAGTCCCATACCATGAAACTCTTTGTCAAGCGGAGTGACCGCTCCATATTTCTTTTTTTTTTTTCTCTCTTGCCCAATCTTTCTCTCACTTGTACCCTCAACCAAGACCAAACAAAAAGCATTCAATTTAATGAACTAGCTATGTAGTCTGTGTTTAATCACTTCACAAGCCTGAGACTCGTATTTTATGGCTCTTTCAATGTCAAGAACCTTGTAAAAAATTGTGTACTTTCCAAAAAAATTTGAGATCATGATCGTGTTCTAAAGAGACTAAGCTATTGAAACAGTGTTCCTAAAATAACCGGACAGAATTAAATATTTAAAGAGCTGGGATCACTGGACTTTTTTTCTTCTTTTTTTTTTCAGAGAGATATATTATATATCTCTTTCCTGTTATGGTTTCCAGTAATCTATGTTTCCTATCATTTATGAGCTTAAATTAATCAATCCCAATAGTCAATTCAAGCTTATTATTTATTCAATTTGCTAACACAACCAGAAAAAAAGAAAATGTTTTATATTCTTAGGCTAGACTAATGTCCCTGAGATTGGTGCTCACGTGTTGGGTGACTTCTTGCCGAATGGCAGTCTCCAGATCCCACCAGCTCTAATTCCCTCCCTGTCTTATTTGGAAGTCTCCAATTGGTGAATTTACCCAACGTCATGACGACTGTAAAATAGCTGGGATTACACCAGCTTAGTAGAAATGGGCAGGGCTGCCTAGAACTTGAGCTGATGTGTAGCTTGGTGTCTGAGACATCTGAATATGATGCAAGAAAATACCTCCCACGTTTGGATATATCCCCTGTCTGATAAGGAGGTGTGATGGAGAAAAGAGAGATGGAGAGTGGGATAAGGAAAAAGAGGTAACATGACAAATGAAAGCTTAAAAGGTCAGACGGTCTATGAATGAAGAGGTGCACTAGAGCAAAGGAGGAAAGAATAAATGTCACAAAGTAATACAGCATGGTTCGTCAGCTGGTCGACTGCAGCCCAGATGTACAACCCCAATTCCGAAACAGTATGGAAAATGCAATAAAACGAAGTCATTTGAAAATTCAGTTCACACTGTACTATATTGAAAACACAGTATTAACACATTATTTGATGTTTTACTTTGTGAATTTAATTTATTTTTGAAAATATATAGTTGCAATTAAAATTATTCAACCCCCATTGCAAATCAGGTTTATTGTCAAAATATACAGACTTTCAGCTGTTTGCAATGAAACATCGAGCAAAAGCAATTGAAATAGTTCAACACAACGAATGCTTCAAGTGGTTTCCCCAAATTCAACTGAAAATGCAACTTATAATGATTTTCTCCAGTTTCAAAATTATTCAACCCCTTTATGGCAAGCATCTTTAGTACTTGGTAGACACCCTTTTCCTGTGGTGACTTGCTGCAAACGAGATGCAAAGCCAGACACCAGCTTCTGGCAGCGTTCCTGAGGAATCTTAGCCCAGTCCTAATGAGCAATGGCCTCCAGTTCAGTAATATTCTTGGGTTTGCGTGCTGCAACCACGTTCTTCAAATCCCACCAGAGATTTTCTATGGGGTTCAAGTCAGGTGACTGAAGGCCCTGTAGGATCTTCCAGGACAACTTCTGCTGCCAAGCCTTGGTGGAATTTGAGGTATGCTTGTTGGAAGGTCCAATGAGGCCCAAGCTTCAGCTTCCTCACAGACGGCATGACGTTTTCTCCTAGGATTTCCCGATACTTCAATGAAACCATCTTGCCTTCCACATGCTGCAGCTTTCCAATCCCAGAGGATGCAAAGCAGCCCCAGAGCATCACCGAGCCACCACCATGCTCGACTGTGTTCTTTCTTCATTCTTCTTTCTCCAGACATACCACTGAACCATCGTGGTAAAAAGTTCCAATTTTGTTTCAGTTGCTCCTGAATTTTCTTGTGCTTTTGGGTCAGTAGTGGTGTATCTCTTGGAGTTCTGGCATGGACACCTTCTTCGTTTAGTACGCACCATACTGTGCTCACTGAAACCTCAGTACCTGTTGCTACCAAGTCTTGCTGAAGGGTCTTTGGCAGTCTCTTTAGGGTTTTTCACAACCTGCCTTCTCAGAAATCTGGTTGCAGCCATCGATAGCTTCCTTTTTCTACCCTGGCCTTCGTTGCCTTATTTTGCGCTTCTTAATGCGCCACACGTTCTCAATCGGAGACAGATCAGGACTGCAGGCAGGTCATTCTAGCACCCGCACTCTCTGCTTACGCAACTATGCGCTTGTAATCCGGGCAGAATGTGGTTTGGTGGTGTTCTGCTCTGGATGGCAGAATTTGTTGCTCCAAAATGTGTACATATCTTTCTGCATTAATGGTGCCCTCACAGATGTGCAGGTTACCCATGCCATGGACACTGACACACCCCCATACCATGGCTTTTGGACCTGACGCTGATAACAGCTTAGATGGTCCTTTTCCTCTTTGGCCGGGAGAACACGACAGCTGCTTTGTCCAAAAACTACTTGAAATGTTGAATTGCACGCATTCAGAAGTGGTTTTCAGCCTTGCCATTCATGCACTGAGATTTGATATATATATACACACACACATATACATATATATATATATGTATGTATGTATGTGTATATATATATATATATATATATATATATATATATATATATATATATATATATATATATATATATATATATGTGTATGTGTATATATATATATATATATATATATATATATATATATATATATATGTATATATAATATGTATATGTGTGTGTGTGTGTTTGTGTGTATATATATATATATATATATATATATATATATATATATATATATATATATATACACACAAAAATGGTTTAAATATTTGGTTTCATTTTTAGCATTTTCTCGTCAACTAAAGTGTTGTTCACTGCTATTCAATACCATTTTAGTCAGAGTAATATTCGCTAAAATGTATCAATATGACAAAATATTGACTGAATTTAAAGGATCTCTTCGTCACAAGGCAAAAACTGCCATTATATTATCATTATCTCGGTGGAGTAAAATGGTCTTAAAATGAGACTATTGTTTATAACAATAATTTCTCTACAATACATCGTCCAATAAAAATGCTTATCGTGAAAGGCCTAGTTGATCAACTTTAGTTTTCCAAACATTCTTCAGCTGTGATTTTCACAGAAAAGGAATAAGTTTCACATATTTTCCTATGGGTTAATTTCATTTACCCTCTCTGGTTTGATTAGTGAAGTGATGACTTAAAAATGCAGAAATCAGTGTACCTCATCTGAGTCTGGGGTGCTAGTCAAAAGTGTTAACATGAAGCACCAGTCCAAAACAGAGCATTACTACTTTGAATAGGTGAGTCTTATTTATAGCCCTGGACTAATCATTCATGGTAAAGCATTAAAAGGTAACCATTTTCATCATTCAGTCATGTTAGTTGCTTATCCAGACCTTTTGTAAGCGAGAAAATGTACGTAATTGGACCTTCAATTTTTAGTTGAATACCCTTGTAAATCGCTATGCAGGTATATAACGTATGTATGTATGTTTGATCACATGATGGAGGAGAATAGAAGAAATATAAACACGTGAACTCCAGAGGGCTCTCATCAGGAGTTTCTTTTCTTTTTACCTACATGGATTTGATACCTGTGTTGTTATATCGGTCATTCTGGATTAACTGATTTTATCTGCTTACTGATTTTCAAGTAATCACCATCTGTTTCCCCCTCTCATACACACATACATTGCTCACACATTGACCATCTGTGTCAGCTTGGCCATCAAAAGGGCGATCATGAAATGTGTGGTTTCCATGACGACTGAAAATCAACCTCTTTCACTCTCTGCCACACGTGAACACTCAAACTGCCTTTCGTTTTTGTCCCATAGAACAGTCAGGTGGTGGAGCTGCAGAGGTCCCGACTCCGTGATGACATCAAGGAGTACAAATTCCGCGAGGCTCGTTTGCTACAGGACTACAGCGAGTTGGAGGAGGAAAACATTGCACTGCAGAAACACGTGTCTGTGCTCAAACAGAGCCAGGTAACCTCTTCAAGGTGTCAATCTTGGCTAATAAATATGGAATTGCTCTAATGAATTGGCAGTCGGTGTGCATAAATGACTGAATTCAACTCGTCATTAATTACAATGAGTCATAACATGTATAGGCTTGAGCTCCAATAAAGAGTATCAAAAATGTTTGATTTGCCAATACCGCTTGTCTCTTGTAGGTGGAGTTTGAGGGCCTGAAGCATGAGATTCGTCGCCTGGAGGAGGACACGCAGTTCCTGAACAGCCAGTTGGAGGATGCCGTCCGCCTGAAGGAGATAGCCGAGAGACAGCTGGGAGAAGCTCTGGAAACCATCAAGACTGAGAGGGAGCAGAAGGCAAGAGCTGCAACAGACAACACACACAACAATGCAAAAACATATACAATACAAGATATGGAATACGCTGATTTAGTCCAATTGCCATCTAAAATACATTCATGTCCTGGCTGCTGTCATTTCTTCACCCATATTTGATTACACCTCCCCTTAATAACATTCCCAGTCCTGTTAGGTAAAGATTCCACCAGCATCTCGAGATGGGTCCTGTCAGTTCTAGCCCACTCTTTCTCTAACAGGGTGCTGGTCAGCTAAAGTTCATGGCCTGTTTTTCCTTCCACCTGCTATTTTAAAGAATCCCACAAGTTGTCACAAGTGTGCCCAGTGTTGCTTCATGCTCATCGGGCAAGTCACACAGATTCGGCTCTATGTACCCTACAGTTGTCACTCTGGAATGTGGGCGTGTCAGTGTTGTGTTCTGCTTGGATTTACATTCATCCATCTATTGGCATTGTACATTAAGAAGCTAATTTTGTGTCGTAGGAGCTTATATCCAGCAACCAATTGCTCCCTTCAGATTTATACAGTTTATTCAGATAGATCAGTATGGCATACTTCGAGACAGTGGTCACTAACCCTGTTCCTGGAGAGCTGCCTCCCTGAAGACTTTTGCTCCAACCATAATCGTGTCCACCTCACCATCATTTATCATTGCCTTAAGAAGTTCTTCTTAGATCAGCTAAAACAGGTGTATTAGGTTTTGGTTGGAGATGAAACCTGTAGGAAGGTACATCTCAAGGAAGAGGGCTGGTGATCATTGCTTTAAAATATTAAGATTTTAAGATGATTATTTTTTTTTTTTAACTACTGGTCAAGTGCAGAATCAGGAATCTGTCCCAAATTCTGCATTGAAAATATTTCATTTATGGATTTCACCCTTATCTAATTTGATGCAGTCATTAATAATGTTTTAGATATGCTTATGTGAATTGATATTTGTTTCAAACATGTTGGCTGTATTGCTTACATATTGCCTGTTATCATGTATTACATCTTATTTCTTGATACAGGCGGCTATGAGGAAGGAACTGTCCCAGTACATGAACATCGGGGACTCCATGTACCACAATTCCTTAAGCATCTCTCTGGATGGGTTGAAGTTCAGCGAAGATGTGATGATCGAACCCAACAACGACGACCCGATACATGGCTATGAAAACGGCTTTGACAAGATCCCTAATGCCGAAGATAACCGGATGTCCACGCCCAAAAAGGACCAGCTGTTCCATCCGGCCCCCAGCCTTGTGGACGACTTGCTGAGTGAACTAAACATCTATGAAATCCAGAAGCTTAAACAACAACTTGTGCAGGTATTACACCATGCTGAGCTGTGGGCAGACCTCATCAGACAAACCGTACACTGTATAGACACCAAACGTTAAGAATTTATGGTGCTTCAGTCACTACATATAATAGTGCACGCATGATTCCCTTATTTTCCATTTTAGTTTAAAATAAATACTATAATTTTTATGTCCAAGTTTAGAAGAGTGCAATTTTCATTAAGAATCATGAAGATCAAAACAAGCATCTATTAGTGTGCCCTGAGTATGATAAAAGCTCTTTTGTCATTGGCTGACAGCTATGCTGATTAAATCCTATCTGTGGAGCTTAGGAGGAGATTCCCTGGCCCCACCCTTCTTTTGGTGCAGTGAGCTCTGCCATCTGTTTGGAAATCAACCCATAAACTTTGACCTGGAAGGCCATCCCCATGGAAACTGAGGCACATTGTGTGTGTTCATTTCAAGAGTGTGTGTGTCAGACAGCACACTGTTGCTAACACACTGAAAGCATTTTTAAAGACATATCTTGGTCTGTTTGAGCACATTAAATCGCTGCTAGTCGGTATAGAAGAATGATCAGCACAATAGTAATCTGATACTTGTCCTTGTTATGCACTCACTGTCATCTCCACATCGCTCTCGGTCGGACACCAACTGATCAATCTCAAAGATTTAAGACTAGCCGGTACAACACAGCCGCCCCTGGGAGAGTATAATAGCTCAAAGTTGAGAGTGATGTTACGTCAGGACATGTTAATGTAGGAATGGACAAGCACATTACAGTAACATCAGTTTCCCAGTAGAACGTGATCACATACACAATGAAAAATGTTGGACCTTTTGTTTGCAGCAGAGTAGTACTTCATTCATATAATAATAAACAAATTTGAATTTAATCGAGGCACATAAGACCTTTGGGGGGAAGGGGGGGGGGGGTTGGATCATATTACCTCCTTGAAATATTAATGAAGGTGAGTAATAATTTTGACACTCAAGAATAAAACATGATCCTTTCTAAAATAGTTTCATGCTGCATTTTGTTCTGCTCAGTAACCCAAGAGTCCCTACACACACACCATTGTGTATAGGAGTGTGCATGTGGAATAGAATATTTAATGCCACCAAAATCATCATGTCTTTTAGTATCAGAAACAAAAATCCTAAACCAAAACCTTTTAAATCAATCGCTCCAGGATATTCCAGGAAACGCTGCAATATTCCTGGGAGCTTGCAATTTTTCAAGATATTCCACAGGTTTGGAATAAGACGCGTCAGGTGACATCATCACAAAACATATTCAGCCAAAGCCTTCTAAGATTCACGTGCATTAAACATGAATGCAACTGAAAGGTCTTATTTACCTACAAACATCACTTCGAAAGAATGTGCAAAACAATGTCGTGCAATTTGCAATTGCCCCAATTCGAGTAGTTTTCTGCAAAAAAGCAGAAAAAAGCACAAAAAATTCCAAGTAGCATCGCAAGTTTTGAAAAAAAAAAAACGCCGCAGCAAATTCAAGCATTTTTGGCCACAGCAATCACAAAGAAACTCCTCAAACTCCTGTATGGACTGTTAAATGTAGAAAACCTAAAGTGTATATCGGGTGAACAAAGCAATCCAATCTACCTGCAACCTTAGTACCTGTACAAGCACATGCTCGTGGCAGAGCCAGACCTCAACACAAACAAAGATCTGCCAACATACTGATCTGAAATACTTCATATTTTGCTTTAAACTGAAAAAAAAAATTAACCTGATGTATGTAAATGCAAGTCATGATGAGAGCACAGCCATTTTGTAGTTCCTCTGAGGCAGTTTAAGGCAAGGAAATATTACTGTAGATTTTGATTTTTAATTTTCATCTAATGAAGCCAAAAAAAAAAACATTAAATGTTCACCATCTGACCACATCTTGTCTTGATCGGTCAGGTGGAGCGGGAGAAGGTGACGTTGCTGTCAACACTGCAGGATTCACAAAAGCAGCTGGAGCAGGCCCACGGGGCTCTGTCAGAGGAGCACGAGAAGGTGAGCCGCCTCACTGAGAATCTGAATGCCATGCGCAAGCTTCACGCTAGCAAGGAGCGCCAGTCGGCCTTGGACAACGAGAAGGAACGTGACAGCAATGAAGACAGCGACTACTATGAGGTGGACATCAACGGGCCTGAGATCCTGGAGTGCAAGTACAAGGTGAGACTAGAACCTTGTAGCATTGAGTGCAGTGCCTGTGTCATTTGATGGTATTTGTTTTTGGCACACCATTATGGACAAGCATGCTATGTTTTATGATTATGGCTACCGAATGAGTTTATGGGCAAACATTGCTGGATCAAATTCATATAGTAAAATGGTTCTGGACAAAATTACAAAATGAGTAATGTACAATGAAAAACATTTGTTTAACCCTATACATTTGCAACCTGTTAAACTAGGTTGCTGTTTCCGAGGCGGGTCACCTGAAAGAGGAACTGAAAACTCTGAAGTCTGAATACTCTGCTTGCCGGTCAGAGCTTGAGGAGGAGCGTAGCCGTTTGGAGAGCCAGGTGGCGTCGCTGCGCTCCGAGCTTAGCACCCTGGAGTGCAGCAGCCGTGCCGAGCGAGAACAGCTGGCACGGATGGAGAAAGAGTTACGCCGGGCCAGTGAGGCAGCCGGTGAGAGCCAGGGAAGCCTGAGCGTGGCACAAGACGAGCTGGCTACATTCAGTGAGGAGCTCGCCAACCTTTACCACCATGTTTGCATGTGCAACAATGAGACGCCCAGCCGTGTCATGCTCGACTTCTACCGTGAGGGCAAAGCCAACACTGGCACCAACAGCAACAATCGGGGCAGCCCTGAGGGCCGTGGCCGTCGTTCACCCATCCTGCTGACGCGCGGCCTCTTCCCCACCCCCGAAGCAGATTCTCCGTCCCCTGTCTCTTCCCCAGTGGCTGACCCACGCAAGGAACCAATGAACATCTACAACTTAGTGGCCATCATCCGTGACCAGATCAGACACCTGCAACTGGCCGTGGACCGCAGCACAGAGCTGTCTCGCCAACGCTTGGCCTCTGCCGAGCTTGGTCCCACCACTGACCGTGACCACGAGGCCAGTGTGGAAGAGATCCTTAAGCTCAAGTCTCTTCTCAGCACCAAGAGAGAGCAGATCGCCACCCTGAGAACCGTCCTCAAAGCCAACAAGCAGGTTAGTATTCAGGCTAGTTTCAAAACGACTACTGATTTAACACATAATCGATATTCAGTTGCTCGCACCACCACGTGTTCTTAACGGAATGACGAGGCTAGTTGTGGTAATGTGCTAGAACACAGAGCTAGAACCTTTGGCAGAATGTTAGTGAATTAAACAAACCATTATCAATGGGTTAATATGGCTGAGTGTTTACTTATTTGTTAAGCAAAGTTCTCACTTAATTCATTGCAGGGGTTCCCCTTTGACTGTAATTGAAACATTTTTATGGAGAGCCTCATTATAAACAGGTTTATTTTATTAACCTAATCCAACTATTCAAATATTAGACTCCTGATATGTGAGAATAATACTTTGGCGATTTTATTCCTGAACTTTCCACTCGCAGAACACTTTTTTTTAAATTAAAATTCATTAAAATTGTCATTCTTCCTGTAATGTAAATTTAAGTTTACATTATTTTCAGGTCTTCAGCAATTTGAGAAATTGAAGTTTTAATGAATCCCAATCAATGGAAGTGGTCAATCAAGCAGGCTAATATATAAACATGGCCATTTTTATTCATAAGAAATGAATGTAATGACTTGGATCACTGTGGGTTGCCATTTTAAACAAAAGTAAAAATTGGGCCATTTTTGGATGGAAGACTTTAGGCTTTGGGCGTGGTAAAATGCAGGGGGTACTTAAAGTACTAAGTATACTAAAAACCTGTTCAGCAGACTCCTCACGGCATCATTTTGCTGACAGTTGACCCTTCTGTTCTCTGTATGTATAAAGATAAAAGCATTAGTGGATGTGCAGAACCTACAGGGCAGGCTGGGAGTCTGACTCTTTGAAGCTGCTGTGATCTTCTGCTGTTCCATCACACAGGCTCTCAGTAAAGCCAGTCATAAAAAGTAGTTGGGAAGACATTTCGACATTCCACATAATGTTTGAGCTTTATTTTAGTTCAATTTAAATGAACGATTCACAGCACTCTTGTACTGCACAGCACTAATGTTCATGTTGACATCCTTTCACAAACGGTTTATATTACAACTCTCTGAAGTCCTGTAAAAGAATCATTAAAAAAAAAAAGTTACATGAGCGCTCAGTTTGTGATGTCACCCGATGTTTGAACATATAGTATCATGTCTGATATGCAAATTATTAGGCCACAGAAGCGGTAATTGTGGTAAATTAACAACCTTGGCTAATGGTTTTTTGAAAGGTTTGTCAAACCCACCACTATCAAATTACATGATGAGGCCAAATCAAGACTATCCAGCTACTGTAGCTACTTGTTTATTCTTTAGGATGAGAGGAAGAAGCCATTTTTAATTTGTATGTCCATTGTAGAGTCTTAACATTTTTATAAGGGTAACCATGTAGAGATATTCCTAAGCCATAATCTTGTTCGTTAAAATATTATGATGTTATCATGTTTATATTTTGTTTGTTTCTTGGATGGGGCAGCAGGGGATCTTTTCCCATTATCTTGACTCAGTGTTAGTTCAGTGTTTCTTTGCTAGCTACAATACTGTATGAAGGCTTGACTACCTTATCGCACATTCATTAGCTGATTTATTGCCTTGTAAATAGTTTGCCTTATGTTTTCTCCCCCTGTCCTTTTCCCTCAGACTGCTGAGGTAGCACTGGCCAACCTGAAGAGCAAATACGAGAATGAGAAGGCCATGGTGACCGAGACGATGATGAAGCTGCGCAACGAGCTCAAAGCCCTGAAGGAGGACGCTGCCACCTTCTCCTCCCTTAGAGCCATGTTTGCCACCCGGTAAGCACCAACATTCTCTTACAGTTTCACTTCCAATTTAGACATGCTTCTAGATGAATCACCTTCGACCATAAGGAATTATGCACAGACATAATTTCTAGATATGAGTGTTTGTCCTACAGTAATCTGCAGTGCATAGTCAGTTATAACAGAAAACACAATTTTACTGAAACCATAAGATATAGCAATCATTTAAAGAACGCATCTAAAAATGATTTAGATGAGACAGGACAAAAACAGTGTGCAATGGAAAAATTAAATGTGGCGTGGCTCAAGAGGCCAAGTGTTAAAGGGGTTATGATGTGTTTTTTTTATTATTTTTTTTAATTTCATTTTATTATCTTCCCTGAGGTGTAATTATAATATTAGTCAAGTGTTTTTGCACAAAAAGCTTATATAATTTGGTTGTTTATGACCTCTTTCCACTCTGCCTCTGAGCTTCTGATGAACGGTTCGATGATGTAGAAGTAGGTGTCGGTGTCTTGCTGTAGGAGCAGTCATATGCAAATGCATTTCCCTGTGTGACGTCACAAATCCCGCCACATCCAAATGAGCCACTATTGGAGCTTGGTTAAATAAATGTTCTTTTTGTATTGAGGAGGATATATTAAGCTATGAAACTTGCAGGAACTTTTAACGATACAATGATCTTTTGTATGTCAAAAGGTCAAGGAAAATTGATTTCTCATGTCATGACCCCTTCAAACAACAGTCAAGTATATCAACAAGAGGGCCATATGGTAAAAGATACGATTGTGTTCAGATGTAAACATGACAGGCTGGGATTCTGGAGACTGAAGTTTATATAGTGACTAAAAGTTACAGCCCTGTCACTGACCATTTACTCTGACCAGGTACAGTATAGCCTTTGTCCAGATAAAATCGTCGCATTGACACCAGCACCTCTGGCTTGCTCATTAGGCCTAAATTTATGCATTTAAAATTCATATCCTGAATTTATATACGCTTTGGGAGAGTGTCCATTGTTAAAAGCGCTGTACAAATAAAACTGAATGGAATGGAATGGAATTGATCCATATGCTCCATATATAGATCAGTTAGATACTGGGTGTATGTGAGTAAATCGAAGTAATTAATATTCAGACTTTTATCACAAGACACTTATGGAGGTGCGTGTTCGTTTTAGGCATGTGTGCAGAAGTATTCACAGTAGCAAGATTTTGGCGGAGTAAGATTTCACTCTGTGCCATCGTGAGCAAAGTTCTTGAGTTCGTCTTCTTTTTTTGATCACCATGTAGATGCAGGATTTAGCTCTAACCATCCAAATAGCCCATGGACTTATGTGGTGTGTGTTGTTCTTGTGTGTCCTACCCTTGGAGATGGTCTGTCTGGCCTCCTTGTAACTCTCTTGAGCATCTCTTCTAGTAATTCTATATCTGTACCTGATCACAGAGACTGCTTCCAGCTGCCTTGTAACTTTATATCCATGTCCCTGCAGCAGTCCATTAACTTTGATGACCTAATAGGAATTATCCTGGTGTTGGTGTTCCATGCAAAGAGAAGTGTAGGATTGTAAAGGATTCGGGATGTTTAGATATTACAGTAGGATTATTATAATCTTACAGAATGTTATGTTGTGTTTATAGGACTATACTGTAATTTGTGGTTGATATCACACGGTTTTTCTCACCAAGGGATGTTATTCACTGAGAAAAAAAAGAATCTTAACTTGATATTTTCTTAAATGTATATTTTAGTAATAGAAAATGTTAGGAATATAGTTTATGTTGTTTTGGGTATTTTTCAGTGTTACAATTTTATGGTAATAGATATGGTTCATACGCAAATGTTTTATGTTAAATGTTTTCTCTCAAGGCACAGTCATCTATTTTGAGCACTGTTGTTATGCCAACCAACATGCAAAGATGGTCTGCAGAATCTGAAATCGCTTTGTACCGCATTGCCAGGGTAGCTGCTGTTGCGAACCATTATCCGCCTGAGAAGTAAAGCGTGTGTGTGTGTGTGTGTGTGTGTGTGTGTGTGTCAGAGAGAGAGAGAGAATGAAGAGAGAATGCTTTTTTGCTGGATTCCTGTCTCTTTTCAGATCTCATTAGGAAGGAGGTGTCCATTTTGTAGTTAGAGCTAGACACAGACACAACTTTAGACCCTAATAATAGTAAGTTGGATTTAGATTTTGCCATTCCCAAACCAAAGCAGGCTTTACAGAGATCACAAAATTAATATATGTAACATAGATACACACATAAGAACATTCTTGCCGTAACAAAGCTGTGTCTCATATACTCATCGCAGTCCCTCGGATATTTACAGAATAACTTTCCCACAACCCCGGCTAAGCTTTAGGCTTTAAACACTGAACAGTAAGGCCTCTGATTGGCTACATTTTATACATTGAATATTTGTCCTGGCAGGACCCTGTTTCCCATCATGCCTGTGTTTGTAATCTGTAATGTTTTAAAATGGTTCTATGGAGGTTTAGTGATGTTTCATTCAGGTATGATAAGATTTTGGTGTGTGGTTCTCTTGTTACTGCGGGAGAAATAAATGGACAGTGAAGATATTAAAGGTTTAGTATTTAAGAATGCGCATATTTGGGGATGGAGAGAAGAACAAACGGAGAGATGGAGAAAGTGTGTGTGTTTAAGTTGTGTTTGCAATAGCTCTGGCTCTGCTTAGCTCTCATTAATGGAGGGGGGGCTTTTACAAATGTAATTTGCATGCTGTTTATACATAGTCTTTTGCCAATAAAAGGCACATTAGTGTGTCCTTGTATAATTCTTTTTTTTTTTCTTCCAACTTTCCTGTCTTTTTTTTTTCTTCTTTCCATGTCACTATTAATTCATCTCTGTGGCTTGCCATTTCCCATGTTGCCTGAACAGCTTGGGACTGTTTTATTTGTGTGCATTTAAATCTCCTATGAACTTGGCTTGTATGCAGTGACTATGTCTCACAATAGGACTCCACCCACCCCCTTGGTCCTCGAGAGCTCAACTTTATAATCATCTCCACCCACAGTTGTTTTTGTGTCCCCATCCCCCTTTTCCCGGGAAAAAAAAACAGGGGTCTGGCCACCCCCTTTGGAGCTTGTGCATCTTTTGAGCGAACATTCCCAAGGGAAGACTGTGGTTAATGGGGGCTTACTGATCTCCATTGTCAGTCTGTATGTACGTCTGGGTCAGACTGAGAGCACCCACACACACACCCTCACACATACATGCATGCAGACCCTGTTTTCACTCACAAACAAGAGGCTGTACACTTGCGTCGTCTACACCGGAGCTGCACTCCAGGGATCAAAGTTCATTCCCGTGGGAAATGATGGTAAAGCAGTCAGTCAATAAAGACCTGTGCAGCCAATAGCACATCATCTTCGACAGAAACACTTGCACTTGGCCAGTGAGAGCAAGCCTGGACCAGAATGATTCATTATTGTTGCCTCTTTCATGTACGTCATGCTAACTCTTCCAGATGTTATTGAGTATATCTAAAGTGTATAAATATCCAAAGCCTAAAATGAATTTGAATGACTAAAGCCCCAAACGGTCAAGTTCATTTCATATATTAAGGTCAAAAGAAAAAAAATACCATTTTTCAATTATGTTATTTATTGAAGCAAAAAAGTTCTCCAATACCAACTGGACCTGTGTGAAATTTTATTTGCCCCCGTAGATACTAATTCCCCAAATATATGAAACTGCATTCTTAATGGGGTTCAGCTGGACTAGACACAACCAGACCTGATTACTGAAAACTCTGTTTAATCAAATCAACCCTTAAATGGTTAAAAGTTCTTACCCAGTAACACACTGTGCCAAAATTTAAAGAAATTCCAGAAACGATGAGGAAGAAGGTGATTGAAATACATCAGTCTGGGAAGTGTTACAAAGCTATTTCAAATGCTCTGGGACTCCAAAGAACCACAGTGAGAGCCGTTATCTCCAAATGGAAAAACTTGGCACAGTGGTGAACCTTCACAGAAGTGGCCGACCTTCCAACATTCCTCCAAGAGCACAGCAACGAGTCAAGTCACAGAAGAGCCAAGGACAACATCAAAGGACCTACAGTCCTCTCTTGCATTAATAAAGGTCACTGTTCATGACTCCACTATCAGAAAGAAACTGGGCAAAAATGGCATCCATGGAAGAGTGGTGAGGTGAAAACCACTGCTGACCCAGAGAACATTAAGGCTCGTCTGAATTTTTCCAAAACACACCTTGATGATCCTCAAACCTTCTGGGAGAATGTTCTGTGGATTGATGAGTCGAAAGTGGAACTGTTTGGAAGACAGGAGTCCCGTTACATCTGGCGTAAACTAAACACAGAATTCCACACAAAGAACATCATACCTACGGTCAAACATGGTGGTGGAAGTGTGATGGTGTGGGGATGCTTTGCTGCTTCATGACCTTGGTAACTTGCAGTAATTGAGGGAAACACGAATTCTGCTCTCTACCAGAAAATCCTAAATGCGAATGTCCGGTCTTCAGTCTGTAAGTTGGAACTCAAGCGCAACTGGATTATGCAGCAAGACAATGATCCAAAGCATAGGAGTAAGTCCTGTTCTAGAAGTAATTGAAAGAATGATCTCCAGTCATCAGAAGTGTTTGGTTGCAGTTATTGCTGCTTAAGTTGGGTAATTAGTTTTTCACATGGATGATAGTTGGATAATTTTTTGCTTCAATAATAAAATAAAATATAAACTGTATTGTGCATTTACTCAGATTGCCTTTGTTTTATGTTGTATTTCGTTTTGAAGATCTAAATTAGTCTATCTATTTAGTATGAGATGTACAAAAAACCAGAAGAAATCAGAAAAAATACTTTTTTCAGCACTGTACACAATATTTACCATAGGTCCATGTTTTGTCGCGCACGGCTCAGAGCGAGGGAGTAGCAGTTGAAACTGATTATTAAGGTGTGGTATATCATGTAGGACACATCACGTTACCTGATGCCAGATAAGGGGGGAAGTAAAGAATAGGTAATTAGTAAGCATGAGCTGAAAAAAAAAAATTGGTGCAGTGCTGAACACTGGAGAAAGAGCAACGTGCAGAATGCTTCACATACGACTGGCTACCACGTACAGGGTGCAGTGAAATGTGTGTGTGTGTGTGAGAGCAAGAGAGAGAGTGTGTAGGTTGGTGCATATAGAGGAACAGAAACCAAGAATACAAAAACTGAATTTATATTCTCCCAAGTGCTACTCTGCTCATTTTCACCACCATCCCCACTTCCATCTTTACTTCTCTTTGTCTTTCTGTATGTCTGTTTGAATGGAGAGTGTTGTATGTTGTATCACCCAATGGTTTCTCTCTCTCTACATCCCTGACCTTTTAGACATTCCAGTGAAAAAAAAAATAGCCACTGCATATATTAATCTAGCATGGTTTGGTACTGAAGTGAATATACATCACAGTAAACCGATCCATAATTTGCAGGGGGTTTGCTTATGTCTCTTTATGTTTATGTTGGTTTGTGTCTCTTTGTGTTCGTATGTTGTCCCCCCCCCCCCCCCCCGAAGAGATGTTACATGCTAAAGGTACTGTTCACAAAACCAGAAGCAGAAATGAATTGTGGGCGTTTTGACATTTTAAGCATCTGAACAATAAGAGGAGTGCTTGCACTTCAAGAGCGCCATCTTGTGGTGTGAGTCATAAGGGTGTCAGAAACAAAGCCCCACAGAGTGGTGAAATGTGTGCGAGTTTGTGTACGGTGGGGTCCAAAGTCTGAGAGCGTTTGTGAAAATGGTTGTGTTTGATGTTCTTTTTCAATTTAACACAAAGGTTTTCACCGCAAATGGTGCGATATTTCAGTAACAAATTGAGTGAACAGTAGAATAAATATCTACACGAATTTCAGAATTTCTTTGTACTTGGTACGTCCTCTTTTTGCTTCAATGACAGTGTGCACTCGAGCTGACCCAGATGCCACAAGTTTGTGTAAAACCTGAAGATCCATTTTAGATCAAATCCATCATTGTCATCTGAACACACTCTTCAATAGAAGGGATACGTTTTAATATATATATATATATATATATATATATATATATACTAATTTTTTACAAAGGAGTTAACATGGTTACATCACAAACCTGCTTACATTTAAATAGTGACTTTGCAATTGTAAAAAAAAAAAAACGAATATTTTGGACCCCCACTTTCATAATTAGCTCCCCTACATGTATAAATGCATAAATTCTGTAGTTGGACATTTGCACTGCCAGTCAAAGAGTCTTATCTCATTATTTTCCCTATAGAGGGATTAAATCAATCAGACTCTTTTAGCAGCAGCTAGAAGTCTGGCTTGTAAGATTAGCCGTTTGAAAACTGTGACCAATTTATACAATCCCGTGTGCTCCTGCAGCATCAATGCCACTCGGACATCCCTGAGGTAGATAGTAGATAGGCTGAACCATTCCAAGCCCTTTGCTGGATGATCGCCAGCTATAAATATCTACTTAACAGACGAAATGAGGTTTTATTGTTTGTATTTTTAAAGCCCTAAATGTCCACCACAACGCTACTGCTGACTGTTCCTCAACCTCGGCTGAAACAGAAATGCGCTCGTGCATTCAGCTCTGGAACAGTCTACCCGTAGACACTAGGCATGCTTCTTCTGTAGCCACTGTTAAATTAAATCAAAGCTCAAAACATGGTTTTATTTCAAAGCTTTTGAGAATGGTTGAAACTATTTAATGTGTGTGTGTAATTTGTGCGTTTATATATGTTCTTGTCTAAAGCAGTCGAGAGCAGTAACTGGTGGAAAATACTTGTTTATATATACCACTTTGGTTTTAGATGTGCTCTACCAATAAAATGTACTTACTGACTTACTCTGCCTTCCCCTTCTTTCCCTCCATCACTTTTGATAGCTGTGACGAGTACGTCACTCAGCTGGACGAGATGCAGAGGCAGCTGGCAGCGGCTGAGGATGAGAAGAAGACCCTGAACTCGCTCCTACGCATGGCCATCCAGCAGAAGCTGGCCCTCACGCAGCGTCTAGAAGATCTCGAGTTCGACCATGAGCAGACGCGCCGGGGTGGAGCCAACAGCAGGACCAAGTCCGCCTCCACCCGGGCCAAGGCCGCTCACAACCCCGCGCAGTCACATGTAAGTCCACCCCTCAATGCCACCTGCGGGGGTCGCGGCGAGCCCAACGGCCTCCTGGGAACGCCACATGTGTTCTGCAGCGAAAAGTACAAGATCTACTGCGACTAAAAGTGCAGCGTGTTTTAAACAGCGCTTATCGGTGTACAAAGCCCCACTCACATGTGCTCTCTCGCTCGCTATTTGCTGTATGCTGTGTATCTTTATGCCTTATGGTTATACCTACCAGTGTGATAGTAGCTAGGTGAAAGATGGTTAATATGATAGCTGCCATTCATGTATTCTGCAGAGGGCAGTTTGCTTCCTTCTGTACTCACGGTGCTGTATTTTAATCGGCAGCTCCATATCTGAGTGTATGTTAGCACGCATGTGGTTCTCCTGACCACTAGTAATGCGATGGTGTCGTTGTGATCGTGATGTTTACCTAGCTGCCATCTGCACCTTGGTAGATATCCTTCCCCCTTTTCCCTTTCTCTAACACATCCTCCTGCCCTCTTATTCTTTCCCCCTCTCTCTCTCTCTCTCTCTCTCTCTCTCCTGCCTAAGAAAACCATTCTACGAACCCGGCAGCCCGTTGTCTAATCAGGTGACTAATGTTTACATTGAATACATATAGAAACATTTTGATATGCAAATGCCCCACTTCTAACAGTAGGGGAGGACCACTGGTGTTCTGAAGTGGGGAAAAAAACAACGGGTTACTGAAAACTTAGGAGCGTTTTCTGCTCCTTCTTGATCAATTGGAGGTGGGCAGGAGTGGGATCTTAGTCGTCTTCTTCTTCTTCTTCTTCTTATTATTATTATTATTATCCAAACGGCAAGCTTTTGGCCAAGATCCCAAACGGCTAATTGTTTGCATGCAATTTGCTAGATTCTTGGCTGCGAAAATGTGTATACTACATAGTGTCCTAGGTTCTGTCTCCACCTCGAGCACACGTATAAAACAGGGCTCTACACGAGGGGATAATTATTTACAGAGGAGCGTTTCCTCTCTCTCCACACAGTAGATCCGTCCCCCAAACATGGAGAGCTTCCTTCATAGCCATGAACACTGGAGCATAAAGGAGGAGGGGAAAATCAGCTCACTCCCTCAAATTCAAGTGCACTTCTGCTAGGGGACTCAGGTTCCACAGTTTGCCACACAAAAAGGCAGATCTGATCTGATCGGTGAAAAGGAAAAAAAAAAAAAAACACAAGAAAAAAGCCTTTTGATTGGTGATGATTCAACAAAAAAAAGAGCACAACGAACAAGGCACAGATGCCGAACGATTAACGAAGAATGACACCAAACATCACCATGGAAAAAGTGCCTGTCTTTTGCTTTCTATTGGCAACTGTCCATTTCTCAGTGTAAAGCCCTGTCCTTTGTGTTTGAAAGCTAGTGTTAATCTCCGTCATCATTCTGTCTCACCCCAGTGCTTGTATGCAAGTGTGTATTTGCACACGTGTGTGAGTGAATCCTCTCGTACCTAACACCGTTCCCTTGCTTCTCCTAACATCATTCTCCTTGTAGATTGTCAGCAGCTTGCTCCCTGTGCCTCACCACTTTCCCTTTAAACACCACCAGGTAAACCTCCCATAACATTGTCATATCGTGATGCACGCTCCTCTCGCACGAACATCAGTAATGTACCAATGTCGCGTGTCGAGCAAACAAACGAGCCGTGTTTAGTGTTCTAGTTTGTATTGCACAAGGTGAATATCTCCATGGCGCCACATCACTATAAGTAGTTTTGTAAAATAAACAAAATAAAGCTTTAAAATAGCAAGCGAATGCTAGGAAAATAAGAATAAAAAAACAAAGTGTGGGGCTTATAGTTATCTTAAACTTATGCTGGCGATGAAAACCTTTTTTTTTTTTTTTTTTTTTTTTTTTTTAAAAGCTTTATTAGCTTAAAAGCAGGGTTGAGGACGGATGAGGAAAAGTCAAAATGATTAGGTATTATATATTCGTAAAGAAATACTATTCAGGTAAAATCCTTCCCAGGCCAGCTTCCTCCTAACCAGAGGAAGTGCATGTGTGCATGTGTGTGTGAATCTGTGGAAAAGGCAAAGACCTCAGTCCTCAACTCTGCTTCTGCCTGTGCTGCATTTAAAGCCCTCGTTAGGCCTTTAGATAACGTACTGTATTAAAGAGACGCAAAGCTATCGCTCTCCTCTTTCTCACACGCTCATGTGAACACTGCTTGGATCTGACCACTCTTTTCTGTTCCTTCATGCATCCTGTAAGCAACAAGCGAAGGCTTAAGATGGAGTGTTAGACTTTTTAAAAGCGTTTATGATACAAGCAGATATCAGATAGTTAGAATAAAAGGGCAAAAGTGGACGAAACTGATGAGTTATTCTTTAAAAGGTTATCATTTTTGTTATACACTCAGAGACCATTTATTCGAATGATGTTTCTATACATTAATCGTCACCTTTAACTCGATGTAGCGTTCTGATGATTAATGATCAGTGAGGAACGTCTTGCTACGACTCTGGTTCCTCATTGGCTGGCACCACATTAAAACACATATCTAGCTTACTACTAACATGCATGACACCTGGGAACCCACCTCAGTGATGCTTCATCATCATTCGAGGACGCATCCGTTAGGTGGAGTTTTAACAGGAGACGGGCGGCGTTTTTATTATATTCATGAGCTGGTGGCTTTCCTGCGCTTGCTATTTTTGCAAACTAAGATTGAAACCTTCTGCGTTTGTTTTCTGGTGACTAGCCTACTAATAATTTTGCTCCTACTTAATTTTAGTCGAATAATCATATGGGCATTTATTTAACATTCTAGCAGCATGCATCTGATTTATTCATTTAAACTCTTCTAAAGTCGAACATTCTAATATCAGTTATTTCTTTGTTTTCATTTTGCAGTAAAGTTCAGCCCCTAGTTGAGCGGGGAAGTCGCCATTCCATCATGCTGATAAATTCATTCTGCGTTTAGCCCAAAGGAAATCCACTGGAAGACAAAAATCTCATTTTATAATTAAAAAATAGTAAAAAAAAAAAAATTTTTTTTTTTACATTTTATTTACAATCTATTAATTCTCACAGGAAGTATTTGAAAATGAATACAAACTAAATCTAACATGGTTAAAATAGCATCATTACCATTTTATATAGTTTAATAGGCAGTCCCTACAGGATTCGCAGAGTTGTTGTTTTTTTTTTGTTTGTTTGTTGTTTTGGTGATCGTTGCGGCCAAAAATGTTTGTTTTTTCTTTCTTTTTCATAATTTGTGATGCAACTTGCAGAGTTGCATAGAATTTGAGTTGGCAAAATTGCACAAAATTATTATGCAGTCCTTCACGGTGATGTTTTCGGTAAATGAGACCTTCGTGAATGTGCATTGCGATGACGTCACATGACGCGTCTTGGCCCAAATCTGCGGGAAATCTGCAGTCATTTTGAAAACTTGCAAGCTCCTCCGAATATTGCGGCGTTTACTTAATTCTGCGTTCATTTCTGCGAATTCTGGAGGGACTGAATAGGAAGCCATCGCTCGCAAATAATGAAACTCCGCCTATAAGAATTTCGATTCCGAGTAAATTGGAAAACAAAAGAAAGGTGTTAAAGAGAAACGATCCTACGAGTAGTTATCTTTTTTTGTTTTGTAAACTGTGCACTTTTAATATAGGTATATCGCTTTCATTATTAATCTAGGCTTAGGTTTGTAGTGTTTTGGTTTGTGAGTCAGGTCAAGTATATTGTATACTATACAAATATATTGATAGTAATCGTTTTTATTTTGTTGTTGTTACATATATGCATTCTGTATGCAAAGAACAGAGATCAACTCACATATCCAAAACTACTCACACTGCAAACCAGTCCTATTGTATTCTGTGAAATGAATCCATGAGCATTATATCATTTATAATTTTTTATAATCACTCGCTCATGTCATATGTTGTTGTTGTTGTTGTTGTTGTTTTGTTTTGTTTTTTCTCTCCATGTTTGTTGTTCTGCCATATTCTAAAAACAAAATCCCGGGTGGTCAGATGCTGGGCTTTTTTGTCTATTTATTATTCTTAGGAATAGTTCAAAGTGAACATGGAGAAACTTGATGATATTTTTGGCTTAACACAGTAAAGCGCGCTTCAGAAAGAACCAAATCTATAGCAGATGACGTGGAAATGTTTTGGTCTTCTAGCGCCGCTTTACTCAAGCTTTCTACGGATCGCTGATGTCACGAATTCTCTGCAAGCGTAAAAATTAATTCCAAATTGGAATGGTCTCATTCTCTCTTTATTTATCGTGCCAATGTCTCGGTACACTGTTTTACGTTTGATATAAGAATAAATAAAAGTTTTTAAAAAAAAACTGGAATGGAGATCAGAAAGAAGAGAATTGCTCCATTGGGTGTGATTTTGAATCGCTCCCACTTTCATGCCCTCCATTTGAGTTGACTTTGTTGTTTGTTTGGTTTTTTGGGGTTTTTTTTTTTTTTTGGTTGGTTGGTTTTGCTCTTCATTCTGACCAGTAGTGCCTTTCATTGTTTCAAGAGAGAATTATAGTCGAGGTTTTAGTTTTTCTAGTTGTTTCCCCTCTCCTGAAGGCAAGAGGATTGAGCAAGATTTCTTCCTTCAGAGGATGCTTAGAAGCAGCAATAAGTGCAAAAGACACACAATCAGTTTTGCGAGCGTGTGTTTTGTTAGACATTAGGTAAATGAAATTGCAGGGAATTCTTGAGATCAGTGACCCCATTATCAAATTCAGGGGTTTTAGCAAAAGGTCTTTTTTTAAAATCAAGTGATGGGAATCAGAATTCATCCTATTTGCCTCATAATGAACAAAAAAAAGAGAGACAGACACCACACAGTAGTGTGGTGTTTGCAGGTGGAGACTGGTGTAACTATAGCTTTGTTTGGTGAAGGTAACGTGGTATTCATAGTATTGTTGACAAATGAGTGAACTCGTGTCCTCGTTTTGTCCAATTTACGTTTGCTGTTTTTGTTTTGTTTTTTGTTTTTTTAAATCTTTTTGGTTTTAACATATTCTTTAAGCATTGTGATTTCAGGAAACAGAAAACATTTTGCATCAACAAGCTTGAATAGTGCCATGAAAGTCACAACCAGTTTGTTGAGGCAGAAAAACCCAATTAATATGTTTTGGGAAGTGAGCAAAAAAAAAAACACAAGGTCAATTAAGTGCAATTCAAACTGCTGATTTACAAAGCAAATGAGCTTTTCTGTTTGCTGGAAGCGATAGTGTTGTTATTCAGCTAGCTGATAACTTTATACAGTCATATTGTGTTCAGTATTGATCCGCGAGGAGAGTTTGATACCTTTATATATAAAAAAAAATAATGACTTCATCCATATGTTGGTATTTATTTGAAACGTTTTACAGTACTGTTTATCAATAATGTGCATTATGATTGATTAGTGGTGGAACATGTCAGACGCATGTCATTCGTCAGCTATGGAACTTTTACACAGAACGGAAAACAAACCGCTTGAAACAGGTTCAAAATGAAAAAGAGGGGAAGGGGGGAAGAATTAAATCGTTAAAAGAAATGTGTTTAGCTATTAAGTGACGTATTACTGCTGAACTAACTCAGAAAAAGTGTTGTTTTGTTTTCCTTAGAGGGATACTCGTCTGTGTAAAGGTAGTCATGCTGGTTTAAAAATCAATAAAAAGGACTAAAATGTTGGTCCGTTTTCTGGTTTTATTGTCCTGTTTCCTGTTTATGGCTCTGAGAGATTCCGACTGCTGTGATCGGTTCAACTCGGTGTCCAATATAGAGGCGCCGCCCACCTTTTGTTTCCAAGCTGCACAGATAGGGGGTTTCCCAGCGAAAGCTGGTGACCTCATCATTTCTCTCTCTCTCTCTCACACACACACACACACACACACACACACACACACACACACACAGTCAAAAGCTTAAACACTCAAGATTTAAACAGTGGATTACACCAGTGCATTGGGAGCTTGATCTCTTCCAGAACTGGATGCACATTTCCCAGTTTCACAGGTTTTAAGGCGTGAGGAGTGGGATTTGGATTGCATGGATGAGATTTTGTACAAACTGCCAAATTCTGAGTGTGTTCTGTTCAGTAAGATAGATGCAGGGAAATGTGCAGTATTGAAGCATGAATCTCATCACACATAAACAAAAGAAATTATACTGTGCCATTCCTTGCTGCTGAGGTGACACCTCAGCCTCTTTTACATACCTTTTGTTTGTATCTTTTACCTAAAAAGGTGCATATAATGTAGCTTTAAAGCTTTACCCTAAAAAGTCCAGATCCATGTTTCCAGGCGTTAGATGCATGTTATAGATACAGAAGATAAAGATACCACTCCAGTAACAAAGAAAGGTTCCCTTTAGTACCCTTTTTTTTCTGAGAAGTGTACGGGCTTGGCACC
Organism: Ictalurus punctatus; assembly: GCF_001660625.3. Taxonomy (NCBI): domain Eukaryota; kingdom Metazoa; phylum Chordata; class Actinopteri; order Siluriformes; family Ictaluridae; genus Ictalurus; species Ictalurus punctatus. The sequence goes on along the minus strand of NC_030420.2, from coordinate 8,793,082 downwards.
AGTTCTAAGGAGCCTTATTCATTTGAAGCTTCAACGGGTTTTCATATTCCTTCATTACATAAAGAGTTTGTTCACCTCTGATTTCTGCTCGCCGTCTCTCTCTCTCTCTGCAGATTTGAAAGATTTTTTTTTTAAATGCACTTTATGGAGCAAATCCCAGATAACTTTATTTATTTATTTATTTATTTATTTATTTATTTTACATTTATTCATTTAGCAGACGCTTTTATCCAAAGCGACTTACAGATGAGAAAATACAAGCAAAGTGATACATCAGGCAGAGAACAATACAAGTAGTGCTACCGTACAAGATCTTTAATTGAGTTCTAGAAAAGCGAGAGTATGTGGGGTTTTTTTTTTTTGTTTGTTTGTTTGTTTTTAACATTTTTATTTATTTATTTTTAAGGATAATGTGGGGTTGGCATTGTAAGGGTTGGTTAGGTGTTCACAGAAGAGGTGGGTCTTTAGCTGTTTTTTGAAGATGGTGACAGATTCTGCATCTGGATTGAGGTTGAAAGTTCATTCCACCACTGAGGGACAGATAGTGTGAAGGTTCTGTAAAAGGACCTCGAGCCACGCTGAGCAGGCACTACTAAGCGTCGGTCATTAATCGGTCATTAATCGTTTTTTGACTGTGATCCACACAAAAATCAAGTTTTTGACATGGCCAGAGCAATCCTCTGACCTAACCCCCTTTGAAACTGTGTGGGGTGAGCTGAAGAGAAGCATGCACAATAGAGGACTCTCAAAATATATCTCAGTATATTAAAGGAATAACATTTCTACGGATAGGGATCTCATGGAGTTGACCTCCTCCCTATTCGTATACATGTTATTCCTTTAATATACTGTGGGATATATTGTGAGAATATGTAAAATAATAGTAATTGTCAAAAGTTAACATTTGTGCTGTAAAATTTTACAAATATCATCTTGAAATCCTGTCACCTAGGTTATTAAACATGTACTTTCCATACTATAGAATACTATTTCTGACCGCACCAACTCGAATCGTGTAAAATCTACAGACTGTGATTAACATATTTAGGACCTGCTACTTGTCTAAGAAAGAGGACACAGCACTGCTTGAGTTCAGTATAGTTGCTTGATCTGTGCCTGTAGCATTTACATATAAACTAGGAAGAGACAGATCTTCTATGTGCCAACTTGACCAAATAGCTTCATTTTGTCAAAAACAATTTTACACCTATTGCTACTCTAACATTTTTTGACAGACATTTTGGGGCCATGAGGGGGCAGTGGTGGCTTGGCGGTTAAGGCTCTGGGTTACTGATCGGATGGTCCGGGGTTCAAGCCCCAGCACTGCCAAGCTGCCATTGTTGGGCCCTTGAGCAAGGCCCTTAACCCTCTCTGGCAAGGCCCTTAACCCTCTCTGCTCCAGGGGCGCTGTATCATGGCTGATCCTGCGCTCTGACCCCAGTTTCCTGACAGGCTGGGGTATGCGAAGAAAACAATTTCACTGTGCTCGACTATATATGTGACCAATAAAGACTCATTATCTTTAAAAAAATCTCCTCATACTCTGCAAGTAAAGGTTTTAAAGCACAACACGGGCCCCATCTTCAATGACAAAAAAAATAGCTTGTGCATGTTTTTACTGCTCCATTGTATTTCAGGTTGAATGTCTGTGCCAAAAATCTAGAACTGTTTACTTCCTCTCACTTCCTGTGAGTCTTAGGAGACTGTGCATATACAGAATGTTGATTTCGTTTGACGAAATGATTTGCCTTTCACACTCTTCAAACAGTCACCATAATATATAAATACAGACTGGTGCATAAATATTTGGTTTATCACAGTATATTGGAGTTGAAATTAAATAATGATTATGAGCTCAAAGTGCAAAGGGGTATTTACTTCCAAATCAGGTGAACAATGTAGGAAATGCCTCACTTTTTATATACAGTGCTGTGAAAAGTATTTTTCCCCATCCTGATTTCTTCTGTTTTTGTGTATATCTCTTACTAAATGGGTTCAGAAATTAAAACAAAATTTAAGATAAAACAAAAGCAACCTGAGTAAACACAAAATACAGTTTTTAATTGATGTTGTTTATTGAAGCAAAACAGTTATCCAATATCAACTGGGCCTGTGTGAAAATGTATTTGCCCCTATAGATACTAATTCCCCAAATCTATGAAACTGCATTCATAATGGGGTTGAGCTGGTCTGGACACAACCAGGCCTGATTACTGCAAACCCTGTTCAATCAAATCAACACTTAAATAGAACTTTTTCAACAGCATGAAGTTGGTTAAAAGGTCTTACCCAGTAACACACTATGCCAAAATGAAAGAAATTCCAGAAATGATGATGAAGAAGGTGAAATACATCAGTCTGGGAAGTGTTACAAGGCTATTTCAAAGGCTCTGGGACTCCAAAGAACCACAGTGAGAGCCGTTATCTCCAAATGGAAAAACTCGGCACAGTAGTGAACCTTCCCAGAAGTGGCCGACCTTCCAAAATTCCTCCAAGAGCACGGCGACGACTCATCCAGGAAGTCACAAAAGAGCCAAGGACAACATCAAAGGACCTACAGGCCTCTCTTGCATTAATAAAGGTCACTGTTCATGACTCCACTATCAGAAAGACACTGGGCAAAAATGGCATCCATGGAAGAGTGGCGAGGTGAAAATCACTGCTAACCCAGAAGATCATTAAGGCTTGTCTATATTTTGCCAAAAGACACCTTGATGATCCTCAAACCTTTTGGGAGAATGTTCTGTGGATTGATGAGTCAAAAGTGGAACTTAGTAGAAGACGGGTCCCGTTACATCTGGCGTAAAACAAACACAATTCGACAAAAATATCATCATACCTACGGTCAACCATGGTGGTGGAAGTGTGATGGTGCAGGGATGCTTTGCTGCTTTCTGGGCAACTTGCAATAATTGAGGGAAACATGAATCCTGCTCTCTACCAGACAATCTTAAAGGAGAATATCCTGTCTTCAGTCTGTAAGTTGAAACTCAAGCGCAACTGGATTATGCAGCAAGACAATGATCCAAAGCATAGGAGTAAGTCCTGTTCTAGAAGTAAGTGAAAGCCTGATTTCCAGTTATTGGAAGCGTTTGGTTGCAGTTATTGCTGCTGAAGGTGGCACAAACAGTTTAAGAGGGCAATCAGTTTTCCACATTGGTGATAGGTGTTTTGCTTCACTAAGAAAAAAGAATAAGCAAAAACATGTATTGTGTTTACTTTGGTCGCCATTGTTTTATGTTGTATTTCGTTTGAAGATCTAAAACTATTTACTATGAGATACAGTATACACAAAACCAGAAGAAATCGAATACTTTTTCACATCACTGTATGCTCAACCCTTTTTGAGGAACCAAGAGTAGTTGGACAATAAGCTCTAGATTTGAGGTCTAGAAGAGTCATATTTGCATTTGGAATCTGTTGCTGTTACCTCTCAATATGAAGTCCAAAGCGCTGTCACTGCCAGGGAAGCAAGCCATGATTATGCTGAAAAATCCAAAACAAACCCATGAGAGACAGAGAGGGGGAGAGAGAGAGAGAGCAAAAAAATTGTGTGGCCAAATCAATTTTGGTACATTCTTACCAAGAAAGAACACACTCTTGAGCTCAGGAACACCAAAAGGCCTGGAGGAGCACAGAAAACAACTTTGAAGAATGATTGAAGAATTCTTTCCCTGGTGAAGAAAAACCCTTCACAATAGTTGGCCAGATCAAGAACTAAGAGCTAGGCGTATCTGTGTCAAAGTCAACGAGCAAGAGAAGACTTCACCATAATTTCAAAAATAGACCAGATTAGAGTTTGCTTAAAAAAACTTAAAAGCCAGTACAATTATGGAACAACATCCTTTAGACAGAAGACACAAAGGTCAACTTGTACCAGAATGATGGGAAGAGAAGAATATGGAGAAGGGAAGGAACTGCTCATAATGTATGGCTGCCAATGGTGCTGGTTCCCTTGCAGCAGGGTGAATTCTGAAGTGTACTGTACGGGGCTAAATTACTTGCTCACATTGAGGCAAATGCTTCAGAACTCATTGGAGGGTGCTTCACAGTGCAGATTGACAATGACCTGAAGCATACTTCGAAAGCAACCCAAGATTTTTAAGGTAAAGTAATGGAATGTTCTGCAGTGGCAAGTTTGAGAGAAATTGAGAATTGAGCTGAAGGTAAAATGCCCCATAACAAGTAGGAACTGAAGACAGCTGCAGTGAAGGCCTGACAGAGCATCGCCAGGAAAGAAACGCAGTGTCTGATGTCTGTGGGTTCCAGAAGGGTATTAAAAATGACACTTTCATTCATGATTATATTTGTTTGTCCACATTATAAAAAGTGACGTAATTCCTACAACATTCACCCAACTTGGATATAAAGACCCCTAAATGAAACTGAGCATGTGCACTTTGAGCTCATACACATTATTTAATTTCTCTGACATACTGTGCTAGACAGCTAAAATAACAATAAATTGATTAATGTTCAAATATTTATGGACCTGACTGCATACATGTTTAGGTTCCCACACTGACTGTGCAACCATGATCATCTAGCTTTATTGAAGCATTAAATATGACCCGGAAATTGTAGATAGTAAAATGGGTTTCTGGTTTCATAAAGCTTCCAATGGTTTCTAAATACTCTTCTCAAATTATAGAATAGTGAGGAGTGGGTCCATAAAGATAAATATTCTTTTTATATATATTTATGTGTATGTAATATACAAACACTACGGTATTATACTGATATTTCTTTTATGACTGTTCAGATTTTTAATGGACACTCTCCAGAACATACGTTTTCAGTATATGTGGTAGCTCTTGAATCTGCAACTTAAGCATAATTCTTCATGCTAGCATCTCGAAACTCCCCAATTTTTTATGCATTACATCATCCATCTCCTCCCTATAAAGGGCCCTTTGAGTTCTTTCCCTGCAGATCACTGAACCCAAACTAGGTCTAGTGTCTGCTGCCGGAAAAGAAAGAACAAAGTCAAGTGTTACTCTACAGCACCTAAAGCTACAAAGCTGATCGATTACACTTACATTTGTGTGTGTTTGTGTGTAATACAAAGACTTCTCTTTTTCAGTTTATCATATCATATGATGGTCAGCATACATGGAGCCTGGGGTCTCTCAGAGTACGCACTACACATACTGAACATTAAAACCCAAGCAATACAATACAACCATTACGAGCAAACATTTGGAAAGTCACTGATTTATTCATTTCAGTACATGTTCTTGAAGCAGATCAAATAGCTGCTCCTGGACCATGTTTGGTGAAATCTGAAATTGGTCTGGATCTGGATTGATATCCTCCTAGAACATTTTAATTTGCAGACACTATTGCAAAACACCACAACAGTAAAAATTCAATAACAAAAAAAAGAGAATGCAGGAAGACTGAACATAATGAGCCTCACCATATACACTATATGGGCAAATGTTTGTGGACACCCGACTATTACAGCCATAATAATTTCATGATAATGTTATAATAATTTCCACTCTTCTGGGAAGGCTGTCCACTAGATTTTGGAACATGGCTGTGGGATTTTTGCCCATTCAGCCATAAGGGCATTCGTGAGATCAGGCACTGATGTTGGGTGAAAAGGCCTGGGGTGTAGTCAGCATTCCAGATAATCCAAAACATCTTCAGTGGGGTTGAGGTCAGGGCTCTGTGCAGGCCACTCGGGTTCTTCCACTCCACCCTTGACAGACCTCGCTTTATGCACAGGGGCATTGTCATGATGGAATATGTTTAGGCCTCTTATTTCCAGTGAAGAGAAATTGTAATGCTACAGCATACAAAGACGTTCTATAAAATTGTGTGCCTCGAACAGTTTGGGGAAGAACCACATATGATTGTGATGATCAGGTGTCCGCATACTTTTGGCCATATAGTGTATAAACAGAGTCATGACTATAATCTAGAATTTAAAAAATGCCAGACATTTATTCCTATCAGACATCAGTAATAAAAAACATCAATGATTTCTATGACTTATTTGTCTCTCAATTCCCTCAACACAGATGGGATTGTGTTGTCTCTCTGTCAACAAATTCAGTGAATGTGCATCATTTTTTAAGAGGCTTAATCATAAATATCAGACAGGCCACACAAACCTCCCTGTCAACTAATGTAACAAAGCCACACGTAGTACCATAAAGTAAAAACCTAGTTAGTCTCACTTACGTAACTGCCGTCTACTGCAAAAGGAAAGCATGCAGCTCTTACAACCATCCACCTGCTGCCTTGATGCTTTGCCACTAGCTGTTAAAAAAAATCAGTTGTTCAGCGGCCTAGCGAGGACAATCTACCGATAGTTAATGGTTCACTGCTCACTGGCATCTTCCCAGACTTATTGAAAACTGCAGTGATTAAGTGCCTCTTTAAAAAAAAAGAACAATTAGACCAATTTCAGACTAACAAAAAAAAAAAAAAAAACCCATTTCAAGCCTTTCATAGAAATACTCAAACGAGCCAGTCTGGCACAGGCAAAATCACTGACATTTTTCCCCCATTCTGATTTTTGAACCCTAACTGTAGCTCTTGACCTGTATCAGCATATATAGAATGTATATAAACCTAAAATGTGATTCATCAGACCAATCCACCTTCTTCCATTGCTCCATGGTGGAGTTCTGATGCTCATGACCGTTGTAGGTGCTTTTAGTAGTGCACAGGAGTCAGCATGGGCACTCTGACTGGTCTGCAGCTACGCAGCGCCATACACAGCATACTTTCATGCAATATGTGTTGATGTACTAACACCTTTCTATCATAGCCAGCATGAACTTTTTCAGCAATTTGTGCTGCAGTAGCTCTTCTGTGGGATCCGACCAGACAGGCTAGCCTTCGCTCCCCATGCGCATCAATGAGCTGGTTCACTGGTTGTACTTCCTTGGACCACTTTTGGTAGGTACTAACCACTGCATACCTAGAACACCCCACAAGACCTGCAGTTTTGGAGATACTCTGACTCAGTCATCTAGACATCATAATTTGTCCCTTGTCAAAGTCGCTCAGACCCTTACGCTTGTCTATTTTTCCTGCTTTCAGCACATCAACTTCGAGAACTGACTATTCGCTTGCTGCCTAATATATCCCGACAGGTGCCACTGTAACAAGATAATCAATGTTATTCACTTCACCTGTCAGTGGTTTTACTGTATATATAAATGCAAAATGTTCCTGCTTAAAGTGACAATAAATGTTTTTATTAATTGTGTAGCTCGTTGGCATCTTCAGAGACAAAGAAAAACTTCTTTAATAAATGTTTGCTTGCAGTTTCTTATTAAAATGCTGTTTTGTCTGACCGTAGATATAAAAGTGGTTCATTTGAAACTGACTTATTAAACCTGGAATTAAAACACAAATGTATGTGTAACCTGTCTTTACACTAAGCAAGTAAATAAAATTTCATATCATTAAACTTCTCTAACTTATTTGTACCATGCGTTGACATTATGATATCGTGTATAAAAAGACAGCAATTGTACTTGTTTGTTGACAAAATTTAACCAAGACACTGCATTCAGGGACACTCTTTAGTAGACAAAAAGTAAACGAAGTGCTAGCTTTGAGACAAGCAGTTGACTTGTGTTTGGACATATTGTAGTTTTCTTAATTGCAGCAAGAGTTCTGTCTGCATTATTAGTATGATAATTTTTTACTTTCTTGAGGGAAAAAAAAAAAAAAGAGTTTTATGTTCTGAATATCTGAGTAGAATTATTCGATACTGACTAACATACGAACCAGATGGTGTTAGTTAGAGGAGAACCAAAAAATGGGCAACTGACCAAAGAAGAGAGTTAATTAACCAAGCCATTATTGTGTAGTTTGAGTAGTGACATGTGTGAGGCACGTGGGCCGTCTGAAGAGCATCAATGAGGCGTAACTAAGTTAACCTCCTCCTGCCCCAGGGAGGCTTTGGCAGAGCCCTCATAAACTATTCTGCTGACATTTGGTAAGTAGCTACTTTAGAATTTTGTGCAGGTGCAGATCTGGTTTCAGTTACACATGGGAGAACCTACTGTGATAGTGAACACAACAAAACTTAGATATATGTATGTGTGTGAGAGACAGGCAAAAGCAATCATCACTTGTTAAGAGCTTGATAATATTCAGTCATTTATCTTCGGTGGATCTGGAGCCGATCCTGGGAACACTCGGCATGACTTGGGAATACATCCTGGATAGCATGCGTCCATCTTAGGACGCACTCATACCTAGGGGCATTTTAGAGTTGCCAGTCCACCTATGGGCATGTTTTGGGGAGGTGGGAGGAAACTGGAGATCACAAAAGAAACCCACATGGACATTGGGAGAACATGTGGAGCTCCACAAAGACAGAAATCTGAGCTCAGGATTAAACCAGATACCCTGATGCTGTGACATGGTAACACTGTCTGCTGCTAATGTACCACCTTGGATAATATTTTAAGTAATATTAGTATCAAGGCAAGGGTGGTACAGTATATTGGAGTTCACCAATCCCACTCTTCCCATTCTCAATATAATACTGTTTTCTGAGGGTCTTGGTAGGAAGCACCTCAATGCTCAGGGCCACAGGCAATTCCATGCCATTCCATGTCTGTTCTGCAGCAACACCTCCTGGTGCAATAGTAGTGCTCATATTATAGGTATTCCTATCCATCTATCCATCCATTAGTCACTGAGGAGCCTGGAGCCTATCCCAGGGGTGCCAACCCATCGCAGGGCACAATCGCACCCCCATTTACACACTATGGACAATGAAGAAATGCCTACAACACATGTCTTTGGACTGAGGGAGGAAACTGGAGTACCCAGAGGAAATACCCGAAGCACAGGTAGAACTTGCAAACTCCACACACACAGGGCAGAGGTAGGATTCAAACCCCCAAACCTAGAGGTGTGAGGCAAACTTGCTAACCACTAAGCAACAGATCAGAAAATATTATCTCATTTAATACCAGCATTAAAGACCACTATATGTGTAAATATTGATATGCAGTATCTGATCAATACATTCCATATGTTCTCCTCATGTACATATAGGTTTCCTTTGGGTTCAATGTGTTCCTCCAACCTCCCCAAAGAGGAGTCCTTGCTGCAGAACAAAAAGTCCAAATGGGGTGGAGCTGGACCTGATTCAGCAACTTCTCCCTTGGGTGGAGTCAAGCTAAAAGTTCAGGGAGTGGAGTGTAAAACCTAGTGTGTTATTGTGTGGTTTAGGGTTAGGCATTAGGGTTAGGCTTAAAGGAGGAGTTGGATCAGATCCAGCTTCACCCCTCAGGACTTTTGGCTCTGCAACATGCCAGTTGGTACTCTAAATTGTCAGGTGTAAATGCAAGTGTGAATGTACAATATGTGTGTGTATACATGGTGCCCACATCTGAAAAACAAAAACAAACCAACAAAAATAATAGAAACCCTCTTAGAATTTGTAATGTTTTTTAATTGTTATAATGGGAATTGTATTGGTTTTAATGGAAACTGTATTTGAACCTGTGGGTCTCTACTGGTAATTTGTTGCCTTGTATTGGTGGCATGTAATGTCTAGTGGATACCAGTAAGGACGCATAATGGTAATGGTTTTAATGGTTAGCAGGTGGTTCGTAATGGTACTTTTAGTGGAAGCCATTAGAATATGATAGTTTACATTTTTTCCCCAGCAGGGCAGGATAAGCAGTTACTGGAGATGAATGAATGAATGAATGAATGAATGAATGAATTCACCAAAATTTAGTTTTTATAACGTGATTCTGTGCAAAACTGCTTAAAAAGGTGAGCAGAGTCACAGAGAGAGAGAGAGAGAGAGAGAGAGAGAGAGGTTAAGAGAGAAAGAGGGGAGTGGGGGAGAGAGAGAGTGAGAGAGGAGGAGAGAGAGAGGAGTGGGGGAAGAGGGAAAGAGAGAGAGAGGAGTGGGGGAAGAGGGAAAGAGAGAGAGAGGAGTGAGGGGAAAGAGAGGGAGAGAGAGAGAGGAGTGGGGGGAAGAGAGAGATAGAAGTGGGGAGGGGGGAGAGAGCGAGAGAGAGATAGGAGTGGGGAGGGGAGAGAGAGAGAGAGAGAGAGGAGTGGAGAGAGAGATAGGAGTGGGGGAGAGAGAGAGAGGAGGGGGGAGAGAGAGAGAGAGAGAGAGAGAGAGAGAGAGAGAGAGAGATAGGAGTGGAGAGAGAGATAGGAGTGGGGAGAGAGAGAGAGGAGTGGGGGGAAGAGAGAGAGATAGGAGTGGGGGGGGGAGAGAGAGGAGTGGGGGGGGGGAGAGAGGAGTGGGGAGGGGGAGAGAGAGAGAGAGAGAGGAGTGGGGAGGGGGAGAAAGAGAGAGAGGAGTGGGGAGTGGGGAGAAAAAGAGAGAGAGAGAGGAGTGGGGAGAAAGAGAGAGAGAGAGAGAGAGAGAGAGAGAGAAGTAGCAGTAGCAGTCTCTCTACAGGAAACCGGACGGAGCCGGGGGAAGGACTGAATGGACCGATGCGCAAATTAAAGAAAGGAAAAAGGGGCTTGACTCTGGAAGCGGATTTAGTGCCTCAGTTTTTTCTCAGTACATCAGCGCGTCTCTCCACTACAGCGGGCCAACAGTGTGTAGCAAATGGAGAAAGCAAACAGGAAAGTTTGACGTTTATTCGACCCTGACTGAAATAGAGTGGGAAAAGTGTAAAACATTACTGCTTCATGATAGAAGACACTTTGCTCGGAAAGATGCAGGGAATCCCAGCAACCGGTGAGTGGGTTTTTTATTTTATTTATTTATTTATTTATTTTATTTTTTTAATAGTTTTTGTTTGTTTACACAGTTTAGAAACATTTCTGCACGTGCGCATTACAGCCTGCCTTTACATGCTAGTGCAGGTCTCTGCTCTAAAGCTCCGTCAATCAGCTGCTGTTCTCAATCTCAATGTAATTTACGGTACTAAACTACGCTATGCTAGGCTAATGACACTAAAACTCCTGTAGTGAACATGATGTTGGAGTGAATGGTGTCGCCGGGGGAAGGCGCTTATTCATTTCTCAATGCAGGCGCAGTGTGTGTTTTGTTAAAGTAGCTCTTTTTTTTCTCTTTTTTTTTTTCTTTCTCTCAAACAACTTTTGTCTCCACCATTTGTATCATTTTTAGTCTCTACGTTGTTACTAATGAGCGTTTTGTCCTTAATAAAAGGAAGTTTCAAAGAGACAAGGCCAGTAGAAGAAGTGTGTGGCTGCTGTGGTAAATTAATGTTCTTTCACAAGCAGTAAGGTATAAAAGTGCACTTTGTTAAACTCCTGTGTGACAAGCCTGCGCGTCAGTGAGTACCTTCTGTGTAACCTGCTGCTGAGAAGTGATGTCCTCACATATAGTGTTGTAGTCAGGTTACTTTCCCTCACATCTATCTATCCATCCATCCATCAATCCTCTATACCGCTTATCCATTCTTCAGGGTCACGGGGAACCTGGAGCCTATCCCAGGAGGCATGGGGCACAAGGCGGGGTACACCCTGGACAGGGTGCCAATCCATGACAGGGCTCAATCACATACACACTCACACACCCATTCATACACTACGGACACTTTGGACATGCTGATCAGCCTACCATGCATGTCTTTGGACTGGGGGAGGAAACTGGAGTACCCGGAGGAAACCCCCGCAGCACGGGGGGTGAACGTGCTAACCACTAAGCCACCGTGTGCCCCCCTCACATCTAAATAATCCGTTTTCAATTTCAAGTGAAGTCAGTAATTGCACAATCACCTCCAAAATCAAGTTCAAGTCAAAGCTGCTACTTTTCAGTTGAAGTCTTGAATGGAGCACTAAATACCTTTTTAAAGGCAACCTTTTAACTATTTCTTCTACTTGGTCCATCTATAGGGTGTCACAAAAGTCTCCATATCTGTACATAGGGAAAATTACCACTTTTTTTTTGTAGCAAAATATCTCCGAGAATGCCTTTGACAAAGTGTGAAGAACGTGTTGAAATCATTCTCATGGCTGGATCAGGAAGCTGTCACAAGGTTGCGATGGACTTTAACAGGAAACAGTGCGAGTACGTCACACACGACACTGCTGCCAAACTTATTAACAGATTCAGAAAGACTGGAAGTGTTGCAGACCGACTGAGAAGTGGACGTCCACAAACATCCACTGACGAAGGCACGACCGACACGGTGCTGGCAAACATAGTCCCCTGTGTATGGGAAGAAGAAGAAGCCTTTTTATTAGTAATGTATACATTACAGCACAGTGAAATTCTTTTCTTCGCATAAATCAGTTAAAAGACAAATTTTTTTTTTTTGTATTCAATGGAAAATGCAAATTGAAGTTTGCCCACCTCTAAATGCATGGTATTTATTTATTTATGTATTGTGCTTATCTAGGCAGTGGAAAGTAGCAGGCATCCTAAACCACAGGCATGTCCTACACTTTGCAACACATTCTCTTTGGGCAGCATGATGATGTTCGCAGGTAGCACAGCTCCAGGGTCCCCAAGTCGATCCTGAGTTTGGATACTGTTTGTGCACACTATTGCATAGTCTCCTCATGTCCGCTTGGGTTTCCTCTGAGTTCACTAGTTTCCTCCTACCAGGCTCATTCCCAGACATACATACATACATGCATACAAACAAACAAATCAAACAAGTGTAGTCCTCCCCAATAGACTTTACTCTACCCAGACTCCATGGACCTTGTACCAGGAAAAAAACTGCTGTTTGGACTCAGTGTCTCTCTTGGATTCGCTTTAGTTGAATGCTGGCTTTGTACTCAATCTTTGTTCTGAATTACTTCATCTGTATTCAGAAAGTGTTATGACCTGCATGATGAAAACAGCTGCTTATGGCATGGATGACGACAGTGTTTGCGTAATTGCAAATGATAGAATGATATACCAGCGGTTCTTAACCTGGGGGTCGAAATGGTAGAAGGGGGTGTTGCTGGAAAACTTTTATTTAAAACGAGTGTACACAAGGTTCACAGAGAAGCCACTGGCGGATTTCTGGATAGCTGTGCATGACTAATACAGAGAACTGAGTGACATGGCATTGAAAAATAACTCTCCCGTTCACATACCACTTGTCTAGCAGACTCTGTAATTTCTTACCAATTCCCATTTTTATGCTTTTTTTTTTTCTGCTATAAAGCGCCACATAAAATCACTGTTGCCTTCTTGAACCATTCATTGACCAGTGAAGACCATGCTGTCATGTTCACAAAGACAGGAACGTGGATTCACTACTACATTTCTCTTGATTGGTCTTTTTGTGTTGATGGAATTTGAAAAGCACATAGAAACAGAAAGAGTTGCCCTTTCTTTATACCCGTGTAGGCATAACATTGCAAACAACATCTCATAATATACCATTAGAACCTTCCAGATGCATTGTTTCCATTCTTAGTTGGGGTATATGAAAAGGACCAACCGTTAACAAAGCACCAGAATCTCCAAGGCTGTCGTTACATCTGCAACATTTACAACTGACTCTTCATAGCTGTCTTGTGACAGAGGTGCTACTTGATTCATGGATGCCTGAGATGCCTTTCATCATAGTCTGCCTGCTTAAGTAGGATTAGGGTCTCTCTTTTTAAGAAAAGCCCCAAATTTACTGTTCTCTCTATCTTTGTAATGGTATATCTTTTCATCAACGTTTTGTCCTCAATCTAATTTTCTCATTCTTTAGTGGCTTATTCCAAAGCCATCATGTTTGGATGACACTGATAATCTCTTTCCAGAAATCATGTCTATCTGGACTTTCTGAGTTGAGCCAGTGATCTGACTTGGAACCACAGGATCTGCTTGAGTCAACTTTACTTTCCCTCAAAATAATTTTTCAGCATAAATTGATATGCAGCTTCCCGTAGATCACTTGATAACGTTTCAGTAAATAGTGTGTAACTCTCAGCCTAAAGTGTTGCAACTATTTCTCACATAAACATCGCTTTCTATGCAGGAACAGCTCGACGGTGTGCATTCACTACTTTCCTCTTATTTTTCGGCATTTTCCAATCAGGGTATAGACAACTGATAGGGCTCATCCACGGCATTCTCAAGCCCATCATACAAACCATGTGAACCATGCTTGGTGACGTATTTAACAATCAGATTCTCCTTTATTAAATGCTTACACAATACAGTTTATATAAAGTACAGTTTGCATAAAGTCGATGCTGTAAATCAGATCACTTATTTGACTTGGATTTTGAACACAATTTTTAAAAAAAACAACAAACTTTTGCAGGTTTCAAATTCAAACGTGTTTCAGAATTCTTTGCGTGCGTGAAGTTTACGCACTCACTCTGGGTAAAACATTTAAATGAAACAATACCACAGTCTATTGGGCATAAACCACACTGCTTTGGGTTTATGTTATAATGTAAACGGGAAACCAAAAACACGCAGCCTAGTTTAAATCACTGCCACAGTGAGTCAGGCCAAACCACACTACTTCAGGTTTAGTAGTTTTACACTTAACTTGAAACATGCTGCATTGTGTTGTAGTGAACCCGAGAAGTTTCAGTTACTTTAGAAACTTCATTTGAACCACGGTAGACTGTGTTCACTAAAACACAATGATTTTCAGTTACTTTACAAGCGAGCCAATAATTCTGGTACAGCGCTGTTAGCACAGTACTTTGGGCTGATTCAGGTGCTTTAGAATCTTTTGTCAGAGTTGCACAAAATTATAGTTGACCTATTCTTGCTAGGTATTAAATAAAGAAACCAATTGAAGTGTCCATGTCCTTGATACTCCTTTACAGTTGTTTGTTTGTTTGTTTGTTTGTTTTAAAACAAGGAGGGTTCTTAAAAGCAACGTACAATGTATGGTAAACGTTTGTGGACACTTGACCATCACACCACTATGTGCTTTTTGAACATCCCAATCCAGATTGTGTGGAGATATAACTCCTAACTTATTGACTTGTAACAGGGTCTGTAATTCACATGGGAAGCAATGGTTCTTCATTAACAGTATGAGTGTACGCATGAGCAGGAAGTGATCAGTTGGAATTGTGGCAGGGATGAACGACCAGTGTGGTACAATGCCAAAGAAGCAGAGTGAGCAGTGTGTGCACGCATGTGTGTTCTCCCACTTTTCTCCTGCTTTCTATCTCTTCTCTTCTTTACTCATATTCTGTCTCTCTTCTCACAGCACTGCAGTGGTATGAGATTTTTTTCTCCAGGTATTATTCTGACTATGGGAACAAGCTCTGCTCAAGGGCACACACACACACACACACACACACACACACGCTGTAATCTAGAAACTGATTTATGTTAGGCCTGGGTGATTTATTTAATGACTGTTTGCACAAAATTGATCAAAGTATCTATTAGAATATATACAATCATGTAAAAAATAAGTACACCCCATGGAATCTGTTGGCTTTTTTGACATATTTGACAAGCAAACATTTCATCGTGTTTCCTATTAATGACGTTGATATACTTGAACAAAACTACTACTAAGCAAAATTAACTTTTTCAATCATTTATTCAAGGGAAGTATCAATAGAGGTGGTATTCGTCTGTGGATAAAGTAAGTACACCCTTGGCCTCAGAAGCTTGTATTGCATCCTTTAGCAGAAATAACTTCTTGTAGGTGTGTTGTATAATTGTCCAGCAGGCTTGCTGGAAATTGCGACCACTCTTCCATGCAATATTCTTTCAGTTGCAAGATGAGTGATGGTTTGAGGGTTTTCTTGACTATGCCATTCCATCAGCCCTCCATTTCATCTTTTTGAGGCATCCCTTGGTGGACTTTTTAGTGTGCTTAGGGCCATTATCCTGTTGAAAGGTCCACATTCGGTTCAACTTCAACTTTCGGACAGATGAACTCCACATTATCTTCAAGCATATTGTGATATGATGCAGAACTCGTAGGTGAATCAATTAATGCTGTCAAGCTGTCCAATCCCTGAGGCATCAAAGCAACCCCAAACCATTACATTTCCACCACCGTGCTTCACAGTTGGTATGAGGTGCTTCTCCTGTAAAGCTGTCTTTGGTCTGTGCCAAACATGTCTGCTGTTACTGTGGCCAAACAACTCTATCTTTGATTCGTCTGTCCAGAGCACATTATTCCAAAAGGCTTGGTCTTTGCCTATATGCTCATCGGCAAACTATAGTCTTGCAAAGGCTTTTTCCTGGCACGCCTCCCATGCAGGTCAAATTTATGCAATCTCTTTCTGATTGTAGAAGCATGCACTTTGACACCAACAGTTGCAAGACTTACTAACAGATCCTGTGATGACATTTTGGGGTTCTTGGAGACTTCATTTTTCATCAGACGGTCTGCTCTTGGGCTGAACTTGCTGGAACGGCCAGTCCTGGACAAATTGGCAGTTGTTTGAAATCTGCACCATTTGTAGATTATTTTCCTTACAGTGGAATGATGTATTTCACATAATTTGGAGATCTTTTTAAATCCCTTGCCAGACTCGGGCATCCACAACTTATTTTCTGAAGGCCTTACATAACTCTTTAGATCTTGGCATGATGACACCACACACCTCAATTACAAAGGGACACCAGACACTAGATATGAGAGGGGTATAAATAAGACAGGTTCCACCTGCACTCCCTAAGCAGGTTCTAATTTTTGGATTTAAAGGTGTGATGAAATGTAGGGGTGTACTTACTTTTTCCATGTGACTGATCTGTTTTTTGTTTATTTAAATTGTGAAAATTACTAAAAAAAGTCACTTTTCTGTATCATTTGATAGTATATCAACTTTATTAATAGGCACTGTTTCAAACATGATGAACTGTTTGCTTTTCCCAATATTTAAAAAAAAAAAAAAAGCCAGCAATTTCCATGGGGTGTACTTATTTTTTCACATGACTGTATATAACATCATCATTTATCATGGCTGTTAACTTCTATTTTCTGATATGATATTGACATGCAATTTTTATGTTTACCTACCTGTCAGTGACTGGTGATTTTTTTTTTAAAATATGGGAAGCACATGTGTCTGTTATTGAAGTATATATCTGTTTGTCTGTTGGTCTGGCCTCCTTTTTAACTCTCAGCCTTAGCTCATAAGCAAACACATCAAAGGACTATTCCGAAATCAGGTTCACAACATTAGCAGTGTCTGTTGTATTGTTCCAAAAAAGTTGCTAAGCTGCTACCCAAGCTAGCTAAATAAAGACATGCTCGATCGGATTGAGATCTGGGGAATTTGGAGGCCAAGTCAACCCCTTGACCTCCGTGTCGTGTTCCTCAAACCATTCCTGAACAATTTTTGCAGTGTGTCAGGGCGCGTTATCCTGCTGAAAGAGGCCACTGCTATTAGGGAATACCGTTGCTATGAAGGGGTGTACTTGGTCTGCAGCAATGTTTAGGTAGCTGGTACGTGTCAAAGTAACATCCACATGAATATCAGGACCCAAGGATTACCTGAAGAACATTGCCCAGAGCATCATATATCCTCCGCCGGCTTGCCTTCTTCCCCATAGTGCATCCTGGTGCGTCCCTTCCCGAGGTAAGCAACACACACACACCCGGCCATCCATGTGATGTTAAAGAAAATGTTATTTATTAGACCCGGCCACCTTCTTCCATTGCTCCATGGTCCAGTTCTGATGCTCATGTGCCCACTGTAGGTGCTTTCAGTGGTGGACAGGAGTGAGCATGGGCACTCTGACCGGTCTGCAGCTACACAGCACTACGTCTTCTATCACAGCCAGCATGAACTTTTTCAGCAGTTTGTGTTACTCTATCTCTTCTGTGGGATCGGACCAGACGGGCTAGCTTTCATGCCTCACGCGCATCCCTGCACTTTGGGTGTCAATGCCCTGTCACCGGTTCCCCAGTTGTCCTTCCTAGGACCACTTTTGGTAGGTACTAACCACTGAAAGACCTGCCGTTTTGGAGATGCTCTGACACAGTCGTCTAGCCAACACAATTTGGCCCTTGTCAAAGTCACTCGGATTCTTACACCTGCCCATTTTTCATGCCAACACATCAACTTCGAGAACTGATTGTTTACTTGCTGCCTAATATATCCCATCCCTTGACAGATGCCACTGTAACGGGATAATCAGTGTTATTCACGTCACCTGCCACTGGTTTTAATGTTATGGCTGATCGGTGTATTATAAATGATCTTTTTTTTTTTTTTTTTTTTTTTTAGAAATGGACTTTTATGCACTTTCTTTTGTATATGACCAACAAAAACACACTAGTTACATGTGACTCTTATTCTGTCAACATCAGATAACCACCAGAATCAGAAAATTACCTTTTTGCCTTCAAAAGTTAAAAATAAAAATGTATCTCAAAGGTCTTCAAAATGTGCAGTACCCAGTTTTGGAAATCTTTGTATATTTTAATATTTTTACACAAATATTAAGATAGTAGAAGTGTGCGTATGTGTGCGTGTGCAGCCTGGTAGAGTGTTTATATTCAGTGTTAATAACAGAAACTTTTGGCTGTGACTGATGTCACTGTACTGTAAACACTTTTTTTTTTACATTGTTAGAAATGAGAGAGGCTAAGAAGAAATATTTAGAGACAGAATGGACTAAGAATGGATGTGGAGAATATGATCAGTGTATATTTTTATATAATAGTGTGTCATACAGTGGACAGAAAATAAATGCATCACTTTCTTTCTATTTGGCTCCATTTCTCTGTATCTCTGTCCCATACACACTCAGATTCATTCTCCACACACTCCACCAGCCTGCAAGCCCTTTCTCTTGACAGTAAAACTGAATCTCTTTTTATTGCCTTTGTTTTCATTCTGCCACTACAGAAGTGTACTCTTTATTTCTGTGTCAAATGATTTCAGGCAGCTCGAGAAGTCTCAACAGTTCACTTCCATTGCTTTGAGTCGGCCCCTGATCTCTCTGTGTGTGTGTGTATGTGTGTGTGTGTGTGTGTGGCCTTTTTTGGAAGAATCATGTTTCCCCCCCCCCCCCTTGCTGGGTAAACGGAAGGAACAGAAGTTCTCTCCAGTACTTCTGTAGGCTGGACTCCTCGTCAGAGAGACAGTTTGTCTATGTGAATGTGTGTGTGATTTGGAGAGAAAGCAAGAGAAAGAGCAGTTTATTTCATAAGAACACAAGTGTCTTATTCATATCATAGATACAAAATACATCCATCATATGATAAAGAACAGCCTTACTGAATAATAGACTGCAGTGTATTCGTCAGATGAAATGTATCCGTGAAGCGTTTCTGCTTTTGCGGAGTTCATTTGCAGTCAGCAGTCTCGTTGAACTTGGGCATGCAGTTGACCTACAACTTGAACTTCGAGTTTGACTTGACTTGAAATTGACTTCAGGAGTTGATCATAAGAGACTCACTTTTTTTTGAGGACCAACATATGACTGACTGACTGATGATCAACAGTGCTGTAATAAATAAAATAGTTTGGAGCACAGTTCAAACTGTACACTAGTTTAAAGACAGTAAAGTAAAACGTCTTTTAAACTATATAAATAACGTCGCAGCTTTCCAGCTCACTTGCCTCTTTCTGCTTTGTTCACAGCCCTACACACACATGCACTCGGTTAACTCCTCAGCACGGGAGCGAGGGAGATCACATAAATATTTGTGGGAGAACAGGGCTCTGGTGTCCAACGTTATTCATTACCCATCTACTGCAGCTCTTCACCAAAAAAACAGCTCCTTCCTTCCCACGGCAGACCCAGGCTAAACCACACTCACACCTACTACCCAGAAAGAGTGAAAGAACCACTCCAACCGATTTCAACCGCTTTGAAATCATCGATCGGCTCTGCATTGATATGGTCTATTTAATTAGGCTGGAATTACGTGATAAAAATATTAAGCTTGAAATGAAGTGCATGCTTTCAAGTAGTCTGTCTGCATTATTAGGAGAAACTCACAGGTTCTAACACTTCTCGTGTTCATTCGCTCGCTCTTCCTCTGTTCCCCCCTTCTTGCTGTCTCTCGCCCCCTCTCGTTGTTGTTCCAGGCTTCTTGGAAACTTGTTACAGTTCCTTTTTTTTTTTTTTTTTGCAGGAATTATTATAACCCCAGGTAGCCTCGATGTTTTTGTCTGAAACGTAATTCATTACTTGACAAACTGCAGAAATTCGTTTAAAATATATATATATATATATATATATATATATATATATATATATATATATATATATATATATATATATATATATATATATATATATATATATATATATATAAATAAAATAAATTTTCCTTTACTGATACTTTAATGCAGTAGGCAGAAAATAGGCATGTAATGGGCATGCACAATTGATACACACAAAATGCAGGGGGTCTAATACCTTTGCTATGTACTTTGTGTATACTTGTGTGTATACTTGTGTGATCGTTGTTCCGTGGAGCAGAGAGCGTGATTCAGCAGGCTGTGAGGGGCAGAACTTGGATCACGTTCACTAAGCTTTGAAGCAGTACTGTGGGGGCGAGCTGTTCCCAGTCTGGTTTAAACTCCACCACGTTCTCCTGGCCTTAAGCTCCACTCAACCACAGCTAGTTTGGCTGTAATGATTTAGGCCAAGAGGTAGAACATGAGAGCACTCACCTGACATTCTCAGGTGTTTTGTACCATGTGTCAGTGTATTTATTTATTATTATTTTTTTCTTTTTGCCTCTTTCTTTCTTTCTTTCTTTCTTTCAAACTGTTATAAAGAAGCTTTTTATATGAAATGTTTGTTTTTGTATTCTCTCACTGTGCATTTTATGGAAAACAGTCCTTTTTATTTTCCCCTTTTCTTTCTTTCTGAACTTTCTGTAAAGTAAGTACTTAAAAAAAAATAAAAAGAAAAGAAGAAGAAGCTTATTTCTAATTTACTGGGTATTTGGCACTATGTGTCACTTGCCAAGAATAAACGCCACTGAAAACTAGATTCATGTGTATGTTAACCAGGAAATATGAAAAGTGTTGGAGTCATTGTTGGTTTATAATATAAGAAAAGTTATTGATGGGCAGACCATTTAAGTACTGAATGGAAAGATACCAATGTTCCACTCTTGGCCCCATTCTGAATGACTATTTTCCCTTTATTTTTCCATAATTCACACACTAATAAACACTGCAGCTACTATAATTATGGGATGTGTACAATGCAGCAGAACATCAAAGGCCAAGAACTGAGCAGGGCTTTGCTAATTCTTTACAACCCAGTATGATCATAAAAAAAAAAAAAAACTGTTTATAAATCATTATTATGTAAGGAATAAAACTGTGTGCATGGTGGCTTACTGGTTAGCGTGTTTGTCTCATACCTCCAGAATTGGTGGTTTGAATCCCATCCGCACCCTTTTTTGTGCAGAGTTTGCATGTTCTCCCTGTGCTTTGGGGGTGTCCTCCAGGTCCTCTGATTTCCTCCCCCAGTCCAAAGACATGTGTTCCAAATTGTCTGTACTGTGGGAGTGATTGTGTGAGTGTGCCCGAGGCTCCCCATGAAGATGGGGAGATGGATGATGGAATAAAAAGAGGAAAAGAATACCACCAATGTTTTATTATTAGCCTTAGATTATGTCTAGAGCATCTGCCATGCAAGACCCTGTGAATGAGTCAGCTAGGGGTGTAACGATATGCCATTATCTGTATCTGTTTTAGTGCAAATTTTATTTATTGTTTATTTTTTCCTCTCTTTGTGTAAACTCTGTCACTGTGGCAAACGCTATGATATTTTTTTCTTTAAAGTGCACCTTTTATTGTTTTGAAACGTGCCTAATTTTGTTTTAAAGGTCTCTTACAATAGATTTACATGCATCAAAGAAAAAAAAAAAACACTTTAATGTGTTCATAATTTAAATTGTAGCACCCCCCCCCCAGAGCATACCCTACTCTGATTAGTCATATGTCCCAGTCTATTGTGATCGGTCTTAAGGTGATTGGTGTCGAAAAGGAAACACCCACTACCATAACGGGTTTCAGCTCCGTCTGAAAAAATGTCCGTTTTACCTGAGCAATTTGAGCCAGAGTCGGACAATAATGCATCCGAAGATAAACCCGAGCCACCTTTTTTAGGTAATATTGGGCTTACAGATGAATTAGCAGAGGTATTTCAAGACAATAACGTGAGTTAGCTGGTTAACAGAGGCGAACACCTAAAAGGCTAACAGCTGTGCACTGGCTGTACACGTATACAACACAAAAAAAAATTTGGAACACTCAGAAGAAAATCTATACGTAAATAATTAATCGTACTTACAGGTTGTGTTTCAAAGATACAAGATGGTCCGAATTAAGTGGGTACGGCCCCTTCTTTAATAAATAATCATTTTGCAACTACAACTGTAATGTTTGAGGGCGGGTCAAAGCTGTTCACGAGCAGCCAATGAAGACCAGAGGCGGGGCTTTTTGTTACAAACCTAAGTAGGTTAGTACAGGAAGTAAGTCTGGAATTACTAACAACTCGTTTCAGCCGTTCAGAATCGCTTCCTTCTTCTGGGAGTCAATAACTCTGTCCTGTGCTTTTGATTTTTGAGTCTTTGCAGACATTTTTTACATTCAGCAACAGCACTCTAACACACTACATGAAAGGTAATATCTGAAAAACCATAATAGGTGTACTTTAAAGAGCCAGAGGAAGGTTAAGCTATTTTTGACATTTTTATCTTTATTAGATTACCACTTCTCATAATTATGCGATAATAGTAAAGGCTATTTGACATTCTGCGTGTTCTTTGACCTCACAGGCTGCATTCAGCTCATGGGCCTGTAGGTGGCTCTTGGACTTCATTTAGCCAACTTTATATACCTTCATCAAAAGGTAAATCAATACAAGATGCAGTTCGTAAGTAAGAGTAAATTGAACACTACTTATCATTAATGCGACTTCCAAATATGCAAATTCGTCTGTCCGTTCGGACTGGAAAGAACAATACTAATCCATGTTTTTTTCCCTTTAGCTATTTTACCTATGTAAAAAATATGAAAACAGACTGGCTATGTAGTTCTCAGCCGATTTATGAGTTAGACCAGGAAATTACTGCTCTGCTCCATATTGTCCAGTGAAATTTGAGCCAACGATTGGTTGGTGTATACATGACAAATCGGCCTCGATTATAAAGTATATAATATATAGAGTTTGAATTGAATTGACACACTAGCTTTTGTGATTCGTGATTTTTTATTTACTGTATATACAGTAAATAAATAAATTAATATATATATATATATATTTACTGTGTGTGTGTGTGTGTGTGTGTGTGTGTGTATATATATATATATATATATATATATATATATATATATGTGTATATATATTTTATATATATATATATACATATATATACACATACATATGTGTGTGTGTGTGTATATATATATATATATATATATATATATATATATATATATATATATATACACACACATATATGTATGTGTATATATATGTATATATATATTTTATATATATATATATACATATATATACACATACATACATACATATATATATATATATATATATATATATATATATATATATATATATATATATATATATATATATATACACATACATATGTGTGTATATATATATATATATATATATATATATATATACACATAAATATATGTGTATATATATATATATATATATATATATATATATATATATATATATATATACACATACATATGTGTGTATATATATATATATATATATATATATATACACATACATATATGTGTATATATATATATATATATATATATATATATATATATATATATATATATATATATATATATATATATATATGTATGTATGTGTATATATATGTATGTATGTATGTGTATGTATACTGTATATATACTGTATATATATCTCTGACATGCCATCAGAATCTTCACGAAAGCAGGACGTAGTTGGAGAGCTTCTTGTGTCCTTCAAGCAGCAATTCATTATAATGACTGTATGATTTTCCAGGAAGATTTTTTTTTAAAATAGCAATGCAGAACAATCATTTAAGAATGATTTGTTGGAAAGCCCAGCAGGGAGATGCTACCGGCTCTATAAATAAAAGCATTTCTGTTATTTATACAGAAATATGGTTTTATTTTGGAGCTCAAGCACGCAGTGTTTCGGTCGGGCTATTGGAACAAACCACTGATGGAAAAACGAATAGTGCATCTCCGATTTGTTTAATGATATTTATTCCCTGAGCAGGGTTGCCAGGGTGTGTATAATTTCTACGTATTGCAGACAGATACTACAAATCTGAAATGCACACCAGTGTTATTGTTTCCTATGAAAGGACTGAGAAAACGAGGGAAAAACTATACATTTTCATATGACTGAGTATTTGGGGCTAGTTTTGTATGTTTTTTGGGTTGTAGTTAGGGTGGGAATTTTGCTGAAATCTTTTAACCCTCCCGCGGAGCTTTCATAAGAGAGCTGTTCTTTAAATGTATTATTTATATCTATCTATCCATTTCCCACATTACTGCTTATCCTACACAGGGCTATGGGGGAGCCTATCCCAGGGAACTTTGGGCGCAAGGTGGGGAACTCCCTGGACCCCATCACAGGGCACAACACGCACGCACCACAGACAATTTGCAAATGCCACTTAGCCTACAACGCATGTCTTTGGACTGGAGGAGGAAACCAGAATACCTGGGGAAAATCTCAAAGCACAAGGAGAACACGCACACTCCATGCAAACAGGCAGAGGCAGGATTCAAACCCCCAACCCTGGAAGTGTGAGACAAACATGCTAATCACTAAGCCACCGTGCCCCCATATATATTATAAACTGCTGGACCTAATGTGTATATATATATATATATATATATATATATATATATATATATATATATATATATATATATATATATATATACCCGCTGCTGTCAGAGCTATTGAAAATTAAGCAACAACCTTTCAGAATTTAACAACACTAGTATAACATGACTTGATCAGTTCATTGAAACATTTTATTTACCGATTGAAATGACTGTTAATAAAACCAGCAACTGTTCTAAAACAAATGTTCTCAAAAATGTGGAACGTGGCTATGGAATGAACTGAAATGCAGCCAATTTGGACAAAAAAATAGCCACACAAACAAACAAAAAAAATTTATAGATTTACAATACAAATATCAGACATTACATCAAACAGAAGACTTGTGTTTAATAGCAGGATCAGTGCTAGAGTATGAAAAAATTCCTGATGACAAATTTCACATCAAAATAATACACAGTATATCATCTGCCTTGCCTGCCTCCTTGAAGCTCGTTCTGTCTTTCTCATGCTGGGTTTGGTTTGATGGAGGGGTTTTTCTGCATCCCCTTGTGTGTTCTCTTGCTCCGTCATCTTTGTGGTTCTCTGCTGGGCGACACCAGAAACACTGCAGGCTTTGTCCTTCTTTTCTTTCATCAAATCCTCCTCGTCTCTCACTCATGCTCACTACATTTCCACAGCCACATACTGTACTTCCTGTGGAAAGCCTGAGAACAGAGCATGAAGCTATGTGAATGAGGGTTGGCTTGACACATTTCCTTAGTGTCCAGTACGAGGTAGGAGATAGAGGATACAAGGGATAGTAAGAGGAAAGAGACAAATTGGTGTGTGTTATGGATGTACCAAATGTGAACATGTTATTCAGAATGATCAGATAACTGATGTGAGCTAAGCAAATGCAGACACAAATAAGAAATTACACATGATACATGAGCATGCAGACCAACCTGTAAGTCGTAGACAGCTGAAATTTTGAGGGAAGGTAGTTCCCCCCCCCAGAGCTCTACAGCGTCACAGTTTCGGCCCCGATTGGCCAGATGGTGGCACTATAGTGAGCGTTTTTTATGCATTTTAATGGAATCCTTGGGACTGGACGAGCAAAACGTACATCTCAGATTTAAAAATTTTTCCACCATCTTAGATTTTGGTCCGATCGGAGCCAAACCAGTGCCGAAATGAGAGATCGTCACTAAACTTGGCATGCTTATGTGTGAGATCAATCTGTGGTGGCACAAAAAATCAGACGGTTTTGCCACATGGTGGCACTATAGTACCAAAAATACATGTAATTGGCTGTAGCTATGGAACCGTTGATTTGTCTCAGCTGCCATCAGTGTCTGAGAACATTCATGTATGTTAAAAAACATGGCCGCCATCGGCCAATCAGTTTCCAGCAGCTATTAGACAAAGTTAACAATGGCCGATGGGAACAAAACTTTGTGGACCTATTTGACTCTTGGTCTAAATGGTTTGTGCAAAGTTTAAAAAGAAAAAAAAATCACGTTTTTTGTAGGTGTCAAGGGTTGTATATAACGCAGTGTTTTCAAAAAACACAAGTATTATATATCAAATGATACCTCTTCTCATTCTAAACAACTTTGCCTCAAGAACCTTTTGTTAAAAACCTACTTTTGCAAACTAGTCATAGGTTTTTTTGATCAATAGCAACAAAACAAGTGCTACACAATTCTCTGGAGTTTATTTATAAATAATTATCAAAAAAAGTTTAACTTTCCATTTTGCCTGTCGATGGCATGTCAAAAGTAAAGGAAGTGGACTTGGCCACATCAGTTACATAGTAATAACTCTTAAACAGAATGAGACAGTTTCACCAAACTTAGCATGCTTATGTAAGGCCTCAGTCTGAGGTCACTTGACAAATAATGTGGAGTTTGGCCACTTGGTGGTGCTATAATAGTACACGTACACTTATTCTTAAACATTGTATGGTATGTTGGGTTTCCTCATTTTGAACAACTTTGCCTTTAGGACCACTTCTGTCAATCAAATCATTCATTAAATATTTGAGATGATTTTAAAAAACCTATTTTTGCAAACTAGTCTTTTTTTTTTTTTTGATGAACTGAAATAAAATTATTGCAGCACAATTCTGTGGATTATTTAGAGCAGTAATTATCAAAAAAAAAGTTGAACATTTGCTTTACCCTTGAAAGGGAACATCAAAAGGTGTGAAGTGCTCATTGTGACCAGTTGGTGGTGCTATAACAGAGCAAAACATTGAATTGGCACTAAATGTGAGACCATTTGTCCAATAGACTTGATAGATAAATACTACAAGAATTGTCCTTGTCCAAGGCCCAATCAGTGTATATGACGACATCAGTGTTCAGCAGCGATTAGACAAGCTTAATGGAGGCTGATATTTCTTAAAATTATCTTGGTTTTTCTTTGATTTAGGTGCTTATTGGATTGCACAAGATTAAGTAAAAACATCTTTAACGGCCCTAAACGGCTTGAACCCCAGTAATTGCTGCTTGCAGCTATATTTTATCATTGACATTACCTACCATGCAAGTTTAGTTGGTCATGTTTGTTTTGAATAACAGATTTGATCACACCAGGATGTTGACAGTGTTATTGCTTCTTTAAACTTGCAAGTGAAAACTTGTATGATTTATTGTGTCAGTAAACGATTTAAGCTTAGCAAAGCCCAAACACATCCTAACCCTAAGTAAACCAAGCCTCAACATTTTATCTGGTTGTCAAAGAAAATGTACACTACGGTATATAAGATTATATAAATGATTTGTTTTTATTTACTTGGTTAGTTACTTGTGTAGGAGCTGACCTACACCAACACTTTTAGCCACTAGGTGGAGGCATTGCAGATGGAATGGAAAGAGATTGACCATTAATATGGTCTTAAGGTTTGTCAGTTGATGCCGATCAAGCAAATGTGGGTGAGACTTGTGTGCACCTTCTGTACTTATTAAGTAATTATTATCCAAAGGCATTGCAACACGTGTAAATAGGCTCATCTTGTGAGCGCATAATCCAGTCAGTTAACTATATTATTGCAACCACATTTCAAGGGCGTGTATGTGTGAGTGAGCGAGCGAAAGAGAGAGGCAGACCAATAGACAGGAGGCACTTGCTCTGTATGAGTGCAAATAAGGCAGTTAACCACAAGCTGAGTTTAAAATGCAGTAAATTGTGATAATACAATTTTAAGTAGAGGTCGACTGACCGTGGACTTGGCAGTAGAGCTCTAATTTCAATGAAGTCGTCCCATTTACATCCCCAGTTCCAAAACAGTTGGGACGCTGTGTAAAATGTAAATAAAAATAGAATGCAATGATTTGCAAGTCTCATTAACCCATATGTTATACACAATATAACATGGAAAACATATCAAATGTTTAAACTGAGTAAATGTACCATTTTGAGGAAAAAATTTTAGAGACTCTGCCTCTCTAAGATACTCTTAATACCCAATCATATTACTGACCTGTTGCCAATTAACCTAAATAGTTGCAAAATGTTCCTCCAGTTGTTTCTTTTTAGTAACACTTACTTTTCTAGCTTTTTGCTGCCCTGACACAACTTTTTTTGAGGCATGTTGCAGCCCTCAAATGAAAATCTACCTTATTTTTTTCCTTAAAATGGTACATTTCCTCAGTTTAAACATTTGATCTGTTTTCTGTGTTCTATTGTGAATAACACATGGGTTTATGAGATTTCGTAAATCATTGCATTCTGTTTTTATTTACATTTTACCCAGCGTACCAACCTTTTTTTGGAATTGGGTTGTAAAAAATTTCAACTAACCATTCAAACACTCAGTTGTTGTTAAGTTACCTTTCATTTTTGTTGCTCAGTCAAGCAATGTGTCTGTATATGAAGAAATGCTGAGTATTTTTCCTCCTGCAAGGTGTGAATCATTGATCATACAGTCAGACTTGGGTGTGTGTACTGTAGGTAAGTAGGTCTCTCTCATGTTAGGTTGCCATGACTACTTTCAGTATCTGATTAAACATGACCATACATGATCTGCTAAAATGTGTGTCTCCTGCCTTGAAATTATACAGGCATCGCTCACTTCAGTTGACCAGTGTGTCACTAAAATCACTGTGAGGAAAATGATATTTGATGGTACAAAAGGGTCAGCGCCCCCATTCCAAACGCGCTTTTATCTCTTCTTCAATCCATCTATTCATGTTCCTCAATGTACACCATCTTCCATTCTTCTCCTTTATAATCCCTCTCTTCCTCTCTTTCGTTTCATAGTCCCACTCGTTTTTTCCGTTTAATCTCACTGATCTGTGTGTAATTAATGACCATCTGGGTCGCCGTGGGGAGAAAAAGCCTATCGCTCGGCAGATGACCAACACACACACACACACACACACACACACACACACACAAACATCTGACGAATCCTGAACAGTAAACGGAGAAATATTAAGCAGTTCTCCACTCTGCGTCGTAAGCATAACCGTTAATTCTTCCGAGAGCATTTCTCGTAAACCATGCCGTAAAGTCAGACATACATTTTGGGCAAATCTTCCACTGCGCTGTTTGATTATCTATGCTCTTATGTACAGTTTCACGAGGTGTGCTTAAATGAATTATAGAGATGTGGAATATTGTATGATTTTTGTAATTTAACTGTAAAACTGTGATTAGTTTATTTTAGCCTGACGTGCATGTTAGTTCTTAATATAAGCCCTGTCTTCTTGACAAAAAAAATGCAAGTGCCTTAATTAAATTAGCCAGGCTCCTTGAGTATAGGTCATCATGTGACCAGTCTGGTTAATGTTTTCAAAATATTGATTTCATTCAGTTTCATATTTCTAGGTTTAGCCACCGAATGAGTCCACCACCTCCCTTCAATCCCAGACCCTCTATTCGAACCTTTCTCTCCAGCCGCTCCATCCAAAGACTTGTACAAACTGTGCAGTAGTAAGGAAAATGGAGAAGAGGAAAGCAGCAGAGAATTTGTTCCATGTAATTAGTTACACATCTGTTTACAGATCATGAAACTTAAACATTCCCTGAATAAATTTGGAGATTAGTTTAGTGTGTAGCTGCTTGGTTGATTTTAAAGGTCTGCACCAACAGCAGCACTTATGTAAGCTCATCACTTAGGCTGTGTTTAGCTTAAGCCATTGCCGGCAAAAATGGAAGCTTCTGGTTGAAGGTCAGCTGACTTTGTCATTCTATCCTTTATATAGATTCCTCTAGGAAGCATTTGGGAGAGCAAGGCCAATGAATTTTTTTTGCTGTAGACTGAAGACGTTTTGGTTTGAGATCAAAAGGTGAACACGAGAAGAGAGTTTAGTATTTCAGTTTTTATTCCTTGGTATTTATATGTAGATGTGTTTAAACAACATAGAAAACAGCACATTTTGTATCAGACCACCAATTTGTAGGCGAGCAAAAATATTGGAACACATGACTGACAGGTGTTTCTTGTTACCCAGGTGTGTCCTGTTGGATTGTTTAAAAAAATAAATAGCTCTGAACATCTACTTTTGGTTTTAGCCTTCAGTTTCACCTGTGAAGACTGCATTTGTTGTTAAAAACGATAAGTCAACATGAAGACCAGAGAGCTGTCTATGGGAGAAAAGCAAGACATTTTGAAGCTGAGAAAAGAGAAATCATTCAGAGGCATCGCACAAACATTGGGCATAGTCAGTACAACAATTTGGAATGACCTGAAAACTAAAGAAACCACTGATGTACTAACAACCAGACATGGAACAGGTCGGCCAAGGAAAACAGTCAGTGATCTCACCAACAACCTCCACAGGGCAGGGGTGAAGGTGTCACAATCAAGGTTATAATCGTAAACGAAAACTAGGTGTGAAAAAACACTGTCGTTAACTTAAATCGAAATAAAAACGAGGCATTACAAAAAAACCATAACTAACTAAAACTATATTGTCTGTTTACAAAACTAACTAAAATAAAATACAATTATAGAGTAAATGTCCTTAGTTTTCGCCTTTGTCAATGTCTTTCATAGAGCAAATATCTTTTAGAGTTGACATTTCCGACTGGGAACCCGGAAATTACGACATTTCATGTCAAATTGAACACAGCATAGTCCATGCTCCTCGCCTGGCATCATGGCGGTACCGATAGTCGGAAGAAAGCATCAGAGTCGTGCCTTGCAGTGGAAGGTGGTGAAATGTGTGGACAGTTTATTTAATGGAAGAATTTGAAAGTACATTTGAGACGCGCACAAGGAGGCTAACCTAGCTTACCTTAATATAGTAAAGGAGAACGCCAAGCCCCCCTCCCCCGAAACAGAAGCTAACCCTGGTACAGGGCTAGGCAGCATGACGGAGATGACCGTAGGACAGAGAACACTACAGCAGTGCTTTCACCGGCGAACCGATAGCTGCTGGTTAGTAAATACACAGGAACACCACAAGAAGGAGGAAGCGCTGGTTAATATGTTTATTGATACTGGGATGTCTACACAACTGTGTGAGTTGCCTTCAAAAAGTTCGCCACTTTACTCGAACCAAAGTTCAAAAAACCT
This sequence comes from Ictalurus punctatus, assembly GCF_001660625.3. Taxonomy (NCBI): domain Eukaryota; kingdom Metazoa; phylum Chordata; class Actinopteri; order Siluriformes; family Ictaluridae; genus Ictalurus; species Ictalurus punctatus. The sequence goes on along the minus strand of NC_030420.2, from coordinate 8,761,892 downwards.
GGAGCTGCAAGAGTCAACAGCCTTATTGGGGCTAAGATGGATACGGCAAAGCAGAAATTAAGAGATCATTAAGGATGCGAGGAAGCTGACCCTATGTGTAGATGGTTGGAGCAAGAGAGGGTTAACAGCATCTTTCATGGGTGTGTCAGCTTGTTTGTGCCTATATGTACATTTTATGTACTGGTGTTATTGTTGAATACATATTTCTAAAATTGTATGATGTTTTTATTACACAATAATTTTTCTGGCCTTGGCAAATAACCCATATTACAAAATACTAAAACTAATAATAATTTTAAAAAATAGAAATTAAACTAAACTAGCAAAGCCGCTTTAAAAACGAATTAAAACTAAACTGAATTTGAAAACATAAAGTCAAAACAAAATAAAAACTAATGAAAAATGCAAAACTATAATAACCTTGGTCACAATCCACCGTTTGATGAAGACTTTGAGAGCAGAATTATAGAGGTCATACCACAAGATGCTAACCACTCATCAGCAGTAAAAATCATGAAGCCGGTTTGGAATTCGCAAAAAAAAAAAAAAAAATTCAGAGATGAGCCCCAAAAGTACTGGAACCAAGATTAACCTCTGCAAAAGTGATGGAAAGGACATAGTATGGAGAAAGAAAGGATCTGCTCATGATCCAAACACACAAGTTCATCTGTGAAACATGGTGGAGGTAGTGTCATGGCTTGGGCTTGCATGGCTGCTTCTGGAACAAGTTCACTAATCTTTATTGATGATGTAACTCATGATGGTAGCAGCAGAATGAATTCAGATGTTTACAGGAACATTTTGTCTGCCAATTTACAGAGAAATGCATCCAAATTAAGCTGGAGGAGCTTTATCATGCAGCAAGGCAATGGACCAAAATACACTGCCAGCTTAACAAAAGACTTTATCGGTGGGGGGAGGGTGTCTCGTATTCATCTTTTGATCTCAAAACCATGTCATTGGTGTATAGCACAAACGGATGAATTGGCCTTGCCTTGCCTTTTTTTCTTTTTTCCACCAAGCATCAGCTTTATTGATTTTAGGATGTTCTTAAAAATGCACACAGATCCTTAGTAAGGATGTGTCCCTACAAGTGTTTAACATGGTTACAATCCATGCTTGCTTTAAAAATCATCTCAGACTGTAAATTTATAGCATCTAGTAACGCTAATAATATATAAAACGTTTGCGCACACTTGCATGTTTATTATGCTAATGGAATGCAACGAATGCCTTTTAATCAGATCAGTGTTTGGATTAATAATGAATTAAAGGCGTCACATCTCCATGAAATATTAATGGGCATTTCAAACACCCTCCTCTCCATTTGAGGCTTTCTTTTGAATGAGTACCTGAGTAGAAAGCTAATACGGAGTATGTGTATATGTGTCGGAGAGATTGCAGTTTTGTTCGGGGGCAAATTGAACGATAAATAAATAACACGGGAAGAATATTGCTCTGAGAAATACGAATGTGTTTTATGTGATTTTGTCATTCATTTTTTTAAAATTAATTTATACTCTTCTTTTTTTATAGTATATTTGGTGTTTTATAGTGTGTTAAAATGAATGAGAACACAGAATACGGGTAGGAAGCTAACCAACAGACATTGCGTGGGTGGTGTGTTTTTAAAAAGGATTATTGCAAATTCACAGTTGGGTCATTCTGATAAGAGTGTATGTGTCTGTTTCTGTGAAATTCTCTTTCAGAGTATGAATGGTTATTTGAAATTGACACATGCTTATCTAAAGTTGTAATATCACAGTATTTCCTCATAATCTTTAAAAAAAAATCTACTTTATATAACATTCTAAAATAACACCTGTTTAAATTGTTTGTAACGTTCTCAAGTGAAATAACAAATGGAAAGTAGGTTTGGGGTGAAATATATACATTTTGTCTTGATGACACTCTCAGAGTAAAGACAAGCCAACCACAGTGTACCATAAGTTTAAAGAATAATATTTTGATTTGACCATGGTGAGCATTTTGTATTCAATGATCATGATATCACGGGGCCCTGCAATGGACTGGCACCCTGTCCAGGGTGTACCCCGCCTCGTGCCTGATGCTCCCTGGGATAGGCTCCAGGTTCACCTGCGACCCTGAAGAAGGAGTAAGCGGTAGAAGATGGATGGATGATATTACAGGATATCATATAACCAACTACCAGTACATTCCCAATTCGAAACTGTAACAAGCGAGGGGAGCGTTATCTGGCTTTTCTCTGACTGCTCTGAGGTTTGGAGTTGATTCAGCGTGCTGTGGAATGTTGGCAGGTTTTCTACGACAGCGGCCAAGCGTCCTCCTTTCCGACACCAACCGGCTGCTCTGAGACCTCGCCAAGCCGCGCACACCAGGATGCATCGCCATGACGGCACTTTGTTTATTTATTTAATTCGTTTTATAGGCCTTTAAAGACCACTTTTGGCATTCACCTTGGAGGTGTCCTTTTTCATAGAACCATAAATCTGTCTTGGGACTTGGGTTAGTGTCTGAATATGCGTAATTTTAAGTGTTTGTGGATTCATAAGCTGTACCACAAACAGTGCCACACAGCAGGCTCGGAGGTCATTGATATCTCCACTAGACTAAGCCGCTTCACTGACCTTGATTCCATCTGTGTGCCTTCTAAACATATTTGTGTTTTCAGTCGTCACATGACTGACGCATTGAGCTGAGATATGGGAGGTTTAAATATTTTATTAAACTGCAACACTGTGAGAATCCCTCATGGTGGATGTATCAGTGTGGCTCTGCCTACCTTTTGATAAATGAAACTGAACTGCAATCCCCCTCTTCACACCAGTAACAAACATGGAACCCAATGTGGCTTCTAAAGCCACGTTATAGTGCTGTTTAGTGGCAGTATTGAACACTGAGTCACTTGATGTTCTGTTTTTGTAGTTTTACTGTAAGTAAGCTCGGTGGTTAAGGTTCTGTGGCGGTACTACAGGCGCACTACGAAATGATCTAAACTAATGACTAAAATTTATATTCCGATGTCTCTTAGTGGTTGGCATGTTCGCTTCGCACCTCCGGGGTTGGGGGTTCTGCCCTGCGTGCGCAGCGTTTGCATGTTCTCCCTGTGCTTCAGGGGTTTCCTATGGATACTCTGGTTTCCTTCCCCTGTCCAAAGACATGCGTTGTAGGCTGATTGGCATCTCCAAATTATCCATAGTGTGTGGTGTGTGTGTGTGTGTGTGTGTGTGATTGTGCCCTGCAATGAGTTGGCACTCTGTCCAGGATGTACTCCGCCTTGTACCCTGAGTTCCCTGGGATAATCTCCAGGCTCCCTGCAACCCTGTGTAGGATAAGCGGTATGGAAAATGAATGAATGAATGGATGGATGGATGGATGGATGAGCAAAATTAAATATGACTTTTGAAATTCTTTAAAAAAAAAAAAAAAAAAAAGACTTTATATTTTATTTCAGTCAAATATAATTATAATCCCGAATACTTGCTTATATTAAGTGTTGAATGAGATTTATCTAGGTTAAAGAAGGGAAAACTCTAATATAGGTTCTGTATTGTGAGCCGCTGATTATTGGAGTCCAACTTGAGCAGGCGTCTTTTCTCATTGTACCAATGCTGATCATTGTGTTACAACTATAATCACATTTTTAACGGTTGGCCAGTTCTAAGGACCACATATTGTACAACATTTTTGTGGCTCGTGTAGTCATACACCATTTCTCAGACACTCGTACACACAGGGTCATTTGAATATTCAGTCAGGACACACATCTGCACAAATATGGAGACACACAGTCTCGGATCAAATCCTATTTCCCAAATGCGCCTTCCTCTTTTAATAAAACGCGTCGTCAATCCGCTCCCACCACTTCCCCTATGGTCTCCTGCGCACCCTCCGTTTCCTTTTCTTCCCTCTTCTCTCCCCTCCGATGTTCCCTAACTAAATCTCACTTCAAAATGTGGAGGTTTCCGATTGGCTCGCTGCGTTTCCACGGTGATCAGACTGATTCAAGTTGTGAATGTGTGTGCGCTTGCGGACCCTGTGACGTCACCCGTCAATCTCACTTAAGCGATGGAGGATGGGAGGACGAAGACAGGAACGGATAAAAGTAGAGCTGATGGTATATGCATGTGGAAAAAGGCACTCGGTGACACACTAGCATATGTGGGCTTTCTGGTTTCAGGATCAGCAGTCTCTTTCTTACACACACACACGTTAATCAAGAACATAAAACCATAAGATTATGTTAATGAACATATATTTTTTGATTCCTCAAAGCCTGAAAGATCAGCAGAACTTTATCTCTGATAAAGCTTACGCTTTCTCTCTTTCCCTCAGCCCATCTATTAGTCTCTCTCCCTCTTCGTCTTGCCTCACCACCCCTCTCTCATTCCTCTCCCTCCACTCCCTAACTGTCATTAGTTGCTATGGAGACACCTCCATGGCATTCTTGGTCCTCTTGAAAAGACTAGAATGGGAGGAGGGGGCAAATTTCGGGGTTGGACCAATTGTTCATATAAGGGGTAGGCGGAGTGAAGGATGGACAGAAGAGGGGAGGAGTAAAATGGTCAGGATGGAGAAAGAGCGTGCGAGTGCGGAGTAAGCAGAACAAGCTACATGAGAGTGTATGTATTCTTATCCTGTATGGTCATGTACAAGTTTTACGGCTTGAGTCAGGCTGTGTAAGAGAACAAGCCTGTGTGCGCGTGTGCGCGTGTGCGCGTGTGTGTGTGTGTGTGTGTGTGTGTGTGTGTGTGTGTGTGTGTGTGTGTGTCAGGACGAGAGTAACTTCTCATGGAAAAAGGAAGCAGGTGGCAGATGGCAAACAGACCTTAGTTGGTGAGTTTTTTGCTACTGCACATTACTTTATTGAGGATGTGTGAGTGTGTGTTTTCTCAATCCTATTTATTTGAATTGTCAGATCAAGGGTTTAATGCTCATGCCAACTACATGTACTTTCCAGGTCATTTAACTTTATATCATGAACTCCTGAAAAATACTTGAACTCATCACAAGGACATCTTATTTTTCAACACACACTGTACCAGGTTTTGTCATTTAAACTAGAATACTCCAGAAACCCGGACACCTGCACCAGGGCGCTTCCAGTTTGTGTAAAGCATTGTAATTTCCTCATCTGCACACAGTGCTCTTTATCACTTGGATGTTTTATCAGGGTGCAAACAAATCACACTAACAGTTGAACAGTACTTAAGATGCCTACATGTCAACATGGCTGTCAGATTTATTACAGCCACTACCACCACTACAGCCGTGTTGTTACTGTAGTATGCGGTTTTAGACATAATGTAGTTATTCGGTACTAGACACGGTACTAGCGATACGGTTTGAGATGTAATCAGTGCGAGTGTCGTCTCCAAGACGGCCGTATCCATGTCAACCCGCACCAGCTGCGTGATGTTCAGTTCGTCCATTTCTGTTTAACTAATGTGTCCGTTTTAATTGCAGACAAACTAAAGGCTGCAATTCTTGTGTGTGGACAGTAGATCAGTCCGTATAGGATTTGGCGGCGTTTTATTGTCATTGTTGCGGCCCAAAATGCTCAATTTTGCTGTGAATTTTTTTGTGCTTTTTTTTTTTTTTTTTTTGTGGGAAACTACTTAATTTGGTGAAATAGTTTTGCAAGGTCTTTCACAGTGATGTTTGTTGGTCAATGAGAGCTTTTAGCTGTACTCATGTTCAATGCATATGAATCGAAGGTGCCTTTGGCTGAATGAACGTTGTGATGACGTCACATGACACGTCTTGGCCCAAATCTGCAGAAAATCTGCGGTAATTAAAAAAAGTTCCAAAGCTCCTCCGAATATTATACTATAGATAGTTTTGCTACTACTACTACTACTACTAAGACCATTACAGCTCAATCTTTGTCCAAAATATGGAGTAAATAAATCTTTTTAAAATGTTTATTTTGGAAAATACCTGAACTCTTTAGGCAAACAAGAACGGTTTTAAGTATGTTGTCTCTTACTGGTCTTTGTGTGTGTGTCTGAGAGAGATAATAAAGGTTGTAACAGAGCCTTAGCCTGGGAGAGGATCGGGTAGAGCATGGTTGTCATAGTAACAATCACCCCTATGCTTACTCAGTCTGGGGTCTGAACTTTCCCCTTCAAATACCAAGTGCTGTCATGGCTGTGTGTGTGTGTGTGTGTGTGTGTGTGTGCGTGTGTGGGCATGCTTTTATATCATGGTGGCACCAGTATTGACACTGTGGGGACATTTATCTGGTCCCCATGAGGAAAACAAAAACTGCAGCTTGTGTTTAAAACCCTAGAAAGGCTAAATGTTTCTTTTTTGTTTACTGATTAGATCCGGTTAATGTTAGCTTTAGGTGGAGCATATCACTAATTAGCTGCGTTAATAGTTCTATCCATATAAGGATAAGGTCCTCACAAGGATTGTAAGACAAACGTGTGTATGAATGTCAGAAAGAAGAGAGATGGATACACTCGGTCAGTCAGAAGGCAATACTGTTTAGATTTGGAGCAGTGCGTATGTGACCGCATAAAGCTTCCTGTAACCTGCTGGGCCTCTCTTTGATCTCTTTCCAGAAATATAGTTTCATTCGTAATAAACCAAAATAGGTTCCTGGGTTAATGGGTGCCTTTTTGTAGTTAACAGGACATGAGGGATAAACATTGTGTCCTTTATATCTGACCTACTGTTTTCTGGGTATAGAATTAGAGTTATTAGTGCATAGAGGTTTACAGAACGTTGTTGTTGTTGTTGTTGTTGTTGTTGTTGTTTAACAGGATCTCTCTCCCTCACACACACACACAGAACCATAACAGCACGTGGCTTTGGAATACAAAAATAACTACAATGTTTTTTGCTGGCTAATATGAATAGTTTTAAATTTAGCATGAACAACATTTAACCGCCTGTTTAAAGATCTTAAAACTTGTCTATTCTGTTAAGGAATTCACACGCACACACACACACACAAGCACACAGTGAGCTTCCCTTTGAAATTCTGCTTTATTACAGTAGGATACTGAACTCACACGTGTGTGGGGGGGGAGAGGAAATTCCCACTGAGTAACAGAAATAATTGGAACAGTACTGCTTGGAGTGGAGTTGAATGTAATAATGTGGTGTGTGTGTGTTGAGCTTGTACTGTATGGAAATACTATGGTATGTGACGTATGAGTTGGTGCTGTTCACCTTCAGTTCCATTCTCTATGGCTTCTGCTTTAATTAGCTTAATGTTTCACAGTCATAATATTAACTTCATTTAAAAAGAAGAAGCCGTTTATTGTATATGGGTGTATATTCCTATAGTCTGGCCTGGTCCAGCATCTGTATTTTTATCGAGACCAGATGGGCGTCTGCCTCCACTTGATGTTGCCAGCGATTACTGCCTGGTAAAAGTGCCATTTCAGAGCTGAGTCACCTCTGACACAACTCTTCAGAATCCAGATCTGTTTTGGGTAGACTCAGTGCTTCTGAGTCACCTTTCCAAACAGCGCATAATTGGAGATAATTGTATCATTTGAGTTTTTTCGACTCTACTTCGGTTTTCCCGTTTTTCTTCACATATCCTATTTGGCAGCGTGTTTGGAGACACTTTGTGTCCTCATGACAAGATCTATTTCGAGGGAGACCTTTTCACATCATAAGATACTGGGTTAGTGAATCAGAGCAGAAAATACGGCAGACCAGCATTTCAATCCAGCATCTTTGCATCTCTACAGCTGTTAGCTAGCAAGAATGTACATAATGCCACAAACAGTTCAAACGGCCTTCTCCCTAATCTGGAGAAATTGCATTTTGATAAATTCCTAACCACAACCCTACTGAAAGAGTAATGATCAGTGACGAGCCAGAATCTAAATTATTTCTGAAGCTTCTGCTTAACGTGAAGACACAATTATATGTATAATATTTAGGTTGGGAAATAATTTGTAGTAAAACGCAGTAAATGGCTTTAACAAGAAGGCAGCATTAGTCACGTCAACAGTAACAGTCTGAATTTCCTACTAATTGCCATTTGAAAGAACAGGGATAGTGTGTGTGTGTGTGTGTGTGTGTGTGTGTGTGTGTGTGTGTGTGTGTGTTTAGCTAGGCGTGTTCTATCTAATTATTTAGGACTCCACTGGGCCAGTAAATCTCTCATTAAAATGGTAGACCTGGGACACACCTCAGGACATGGACTCTTATTTTCATATAAACACACACACACAGCCGAGAGCATGCACACTCACTGCGTCAGCAAGGTTGGAGGACATCTTCTTTCGGACATTGGCGTGCTGCTCTCCTCCACTCTGCTGACCTGTTTCCGATTTTAGGGAGTTTCTAGGGAGTAGCAGGGTTGGGTTTACTGTCTGTGTGTGCATACACACATGCGTCAGTCAGCTGATGTGCCACTATTGTTGATGACAGCAGGATGAGCTGGGTGGGTTACAGGTCATTTTCCATCTAAACACACACACATGGAGGAGGAGGAGCAGCAGTGGCAGTTATAGTAAAGGTTGCCTGGAGATTTTGCTCTCAGGCTGCAGTGTGCTGTGCTAATTATCAAGTGGCACATTTTGAGCTGACTGCTTCTTCCCCTCCATCTCTCCTCCCTGTGGAGATAATAGTCCACAGTCTCTACTTCTTCCTCTCATTTACTCCTTCTTTCCTATTGCTTCTTCTTTTCTGCTCCTCTTTTTTTCCCCCCTTCTACTCTGTTTTTACAGATAGGCGAACAGCCTGCACGTACTGTACGTTCGAGGGTACGTCCTTATGAATCCGGATGGATCTGAAAACGCTCTCCGTCTACACTGACGTTTTCAAACCTTTTCAAGAAATTGCTTATCCACACTGAAACGTGTTAAAACGCTTACATCCCTATACTGCACATGCATAAAAAACGTAAGAAGCTTTCCGCCAGGCATTTATTTAAAAACACAATCCGAAGGTTGTGCAAACTGACATTAATCTTTACCAATGCTATCGAACGTTGAATAGGTCACGTGACATGATTGATATAAGAAAAATAAGCGTTTTCAAATTTATCCGGATTCATGAAATGTTTCCTAATGAACAGTGTAAAAGTAATAACATCCATGCAGGATTTTGCAAGATTTATTGCTTTGACTTATGTAACTAGCTTCTGTAGACAGAGTTTGCTAGCTTTTATAATCACATTGCCATTCAGTCAGTTTAATTTTTCAGCCAGACAGCCATTTTGCTAATCTTTTTTTGATTTTTAATGATCTTTTTAACAATTTTGCCAGTTGAGCATTTGCTCATTTGTGGGTCGAAAGCATGGAATGGTTTATTAAACAATGACGCCTAGTCCATGGAAATGAGCTAACAGAGACGATATAAGCTGTGTAAGCTTGCTTGCTCTCACTGGGTCGGTCTGTCCGTCTGTCCGTCCTTAAAATGTGCATACTCGTACAACCCTGCACAGTGCAAATCTTTACAAGATATCAAGGCCTTTTACATGGCACTTCCCATTAGGCCTGTCACGTTTTGATGGATGATATTTTGTCCCAGAAATAATTGCGATAAACGATATTATTGTCGTTTTAAGACCATTGTATGTCACTGATACAATGGTAATGCAATAGCATAATAACGCAAGTACACGCTTTGAAAGAGCAATGAAATTTTCATTCTTAAGAATATTCAGACATTGGAAAAAAATTGTTCAGTAATCCTTTAAATATCCTTTAAATGTAGTCAAAATTTCATCGTCATATTTATTCATTTTAGTCAATTATACTCTAAAATGGCATTGAATCTTACAGCATTATAAATTCTTTCTTCTAGTATTTTGATATACTGGATGTTTGATTTCCATGAGGTAAGCCGTAATCATCAAGATTAAAAATAAAAAAAGGCTTGAAATATTTCACTTAATGTAATGAATTTAGAGTTGATGAAAGTTCCACTTTTTGAATTAAATTACGGGAAAAAACGAACTTTTCCACGATCTTCTATTTTTTTTATTATTTTTTTTGTGATGCACCTGTACAGTATTTCTATATTTCTGTCTATGTATACATGAGGTCTTCTTGAGAGTAATCACCCGTGTGGACTCGTGTTATGTTCTAAGTTTGCTAAGTGTGCAGTTCCAGTGTGTTTTACATATTATGAAATTGTCCACTGAACATCGAGTATACTCACGACAGAAGCTTGTGTTTGAGAATGTCTGTTTCTTTGTATGTGAATATCTACATATGCAGAAGTGGTTTGTGGTTTTTGGTTCCTCTAAGCAAAGCCTGGATTAAGTTTGAATTCCAGTTAGACAGCAATGCAACTCAAATTAATCCACCATAGGTTTTTCCTCCCACTGGACAAAATAATAGAGCAGGCTGCATACTATGGTACAGTTGTAAGTGTCTGTCTGATGCATGTGAGCAGCATGTTGTTAAGCTCTGCACACACTGATATTTAAGTTTAGTATTTAATTTGTAGGCCTATTATTACTGATTGTAGCCCAGATAGTAGTCTGTCATGCTGATACAAGTGAATTAGATGTTTTTTGTTCAGGTTTTGACTCACTGTGTTATTTTACTGGCCACTTTATTAGACATACCTACCTTGCTGGTCCACCTTGTAGATGACATCCTGATCGTAGGATGGATATTGTTTGAAAACCACAGCAGAACTGCCGCATCTGATAAAATAACATGCCAACACCACATTTCACAATACAAATAATGTATGCTCAGCAGTGGTCCTGTGGTGGTCCATGTTCACTGATTCAATTCTATGCAGTTTTATTTGTACAGCGCTTTTAACACTGGACATTGTCACAATGCAGCCTTACAGAAATATATAAATTCAGGATATAAAACAAGCCAGAGGCGACAGTGGCAAGGAAAAACTCCCTGAGATGATATGAGGAAGAAACCTTGAGAAGAACCAGATTCAAAAGGGAACCCATCCTCCTCTGGGTGATGAGGGATAGTGCCATTATAAATAATTCCCTTCTATAACTGTGCTACCAGAAGTAGGACATCAGGGGGCAGGATCACTGGTATCTCTGGAGTGCCATGTTTAACTTGAGAGAGAGCGAGAGAGAGGGATTATTAGGTATGCTAATTGTACATTGTCCTTAACCATTACGTGACATTGTGTGCAGAATGAAAGCAGGGACTCCGGCTAGACCAGCTATGACTGCATGACTAAAAGGGAGAGCCAAAAGGTAACACAGACATGTGGCCTCCCTGGGACATAAAGCAGCCAGTGTGTGAGACGGCATTCAACATTCCAGTTCACCACAACACTCTATGCCCGTGAGCCCTCTAGGTCTGCTCCTTTACCTAAGAAAAAAAAAACTATTCACAAAAGGCTTGGCTAAACAAATATGAATACTGAAACAAATACTGAGACTGAGAAGGACTGTTTCTGAGTCCTGAACACTAATTGGACAGCTGTTCAATAACTGTGGGGCTTTGTAAGAGAAAGCTCTGCCCCCTGCTGTAGCCTTCAATAATCGAAGGTACCAACAAATAGCCTGCACCTTTTGATCAAAGACGGTGTGGCGGATCATTAAAGACCAAATTTTCGCTCGGGTTCGAGTGGGGTGCAGGGGCGGGTGCCAGTTGTGATCATAAGCTGGCATAAAGTATATGAGGTGGGGCTTGTAGGTGTAACTGAAATTTTGTATGAGTTAAATGACAATAAATTTGTCTTGTTACAATACCCTAGGAAACCTGGTGAGATTATGTAATCATGTCATAGGAAGGTCAGAGAAAATAGGTGTGTTTCTGGACGTCATCAGACATCTAGAGACACATCCTGGGTGGATAAAGGTTTACACCAAAGATCACAAGAGTTGAGCCTTAGTTTATATTGCTTTGTAGAAGATAATTCCCCATTGGCAACATTTCTTTTTTATTATTATTAAAACCCATATGCAGTATCTCACAAAAGTGAGTACACCCCTCACATTTTTGTAAATATTTGATTATATCTTTTCATGTGACAACACTGAAGAAATGACACTTTGCTACAATGTAAAGTAGTGAGTGTACAGCTTGTGTAACAGTGTACATTTTCTGTCCCCTCAAAATAACTCAACACACAGCCATTAATGTCTAAACCGCTGGCAACAAAAGTGAGTACACCCCTAAGTGAAAATGTCCAAATTGGGCCTAAAGTGTCAATGTTTTGTGTGGCCACCATTATTTTCCAGCACTGCCTTAACCCTCTTGGGCATGGAGTTCACCAGAGCTTCACAGATTGCCACTGGAGTCCTCTTCCACTCCTCCATGACGACATCACGGAGCTGGTGGATGTTAGAGACTTTGTGCTCCTCCACCTTCCGTTTGAGGATGCCCCACAGATGCTCGATAGGGTTTAGGTCTGGAGACATGCTTGGCCAGTCCATCACCTTCACCCTCAGCTTCTTTAGCAAGGCAGTGGTCATATTGGAGGTGTGTTTGGGGTCGTTATCATGCTGGAATACTGCATACTGATCATGCTCTGCTTCAGTATGTCACAGTACATGTTGGCATTCATGGTTCCTTCAATGAACTGTAGCTCCCCAGTGCCGGCAGCACTCATGCAGCCCCAGACCATGACACTCCCAACACCATGCTTGACTTTAGGGAAGACACACTTGTCTTTGTACTGCGCACCTGGTTTCCGCCACACATGCTTGACACCATCTGAACCAAATAAGTTTATCTTGGTCTCATCAGACCACAGGACATGGTTCCAGTAATCCATGTCCTTAGTCTGCTTGTCTTCAGCAAACTGTTTGCGGGCTTTCTTGTGCATCATCTTTAGAAGAGGCTTCCTTCTGGGACGACAATCTGATGCAGTGTGCGGCGTATGGTCTGAGCACTGACGGGCTGACCCCTGACCCCTTCAACCTCTGCAGCAATGCTTGCAGCACTCATACGTCTATTTCCCAAAGACAACCTCTGGATATGACGCTGAACACGTGCACTCGACTTCTTTGGTCGACCATGGCGAGGCCTGTTCTGAGTGGAACCTGTCCTGTTATACCGCTGTATGCTCTTGGCCACCGTGCTGCAGCTCAGTGTCAGGGTCTTGGCAATCTTCTTATAGACTAGGCCATCTTTATGGAGAGCAACAATTCTTTATTTCAGATCCTCAGAGAGTTCTTTGCCATGAGCTGCCATGTTGAACTTCCAGTGACCAGTATGAGGGAGTGTGAGAGCGATGACACCAAATTTATCACACCTGAGACCTTGTAACACAAGTCACATGACACAGAGGAGGGAAAATGGCTAATTGGGCCCAATGTGGACATTTTCACTTAGGGGTGTACTCACTTTTGTTGCCAGCGGTTTAGACATTAATGGCTGTGTGTTGAGTTATTTTGAGGGGACAGCAAATTTACAATGTTACACAAGCTGTACACTCACTACTTTACATTGTAGCAAAGTGTCATTTCTTCAGTGTTGCCACATGAAAAGATATAATCAAATATTTACAAAAATGTGAGGGGTGCACTCACTTTTGTGAGATACTGTATACACATTAGGATATCTATTTGATAAATGGATGTGTTCAAGGCGTGTTTTATTTATTTATTTATTTATTTATTTATTTATTTATTTATTTAAACCAGACTGTTCTCATGTTTTATACTACAGTTCTATTCTACACAGTTGGATTCACAATTATTTTGGCCATGTTGCACTTACAAAAGTAATACTGAAAATACTGAAAGGAAAAACATGTTTAGTCCCCCAACTGGTGGTGTTTTTGTAGTCAGGCCCACACTCTGAACTAATTCATAGCCCTGATTTAGATGACCTGAATTTAGTCTACTTTTGCACCCTTTTTTTTTGTTGTTCTCTTTTTATCTTTTCATCTGTCTCACACACACACACACACACACACTGAATCATTTAGAGACGGGGATGGACAGGAGTGGAAGGGAAGTAGACAGTATCTCCCTCTGGTCTGATTTAAGTAAGACTCGGTGCATCTGTGTGTGCTGTATCTTTTCAACAGAAAGTCTTATACCTCTTTTTCTTCTAATCTGCATTTTTTTTCACTTTTTTTCAGCCTTCTTTAAATCCACCTTTTCTCATTATTTTAGTCAACTTCTGCTACAAATAACCTGATTTAAGAAAAAGAATAAAAAAAAAAAGTAATACTTGTAAAGTTTATATCCCATATGATTTGGAACTTGTGCCTCTGAGATCATAACAGATGACTTTACTGGCTGGGGGGCTGCAGAGACGTTAATGGTACATTTGTCTCTTCTCTGTTTCTGTCTTTCTTTCTCTCTCTCTCTGCCATTCTGTCATATTTTATTGTGTGTCTACTTGGGGTGTAACGATCCATCGATATAGATCGATGTATCGATCGAATAACCAATGATCTGATGTATTAATCCGATGCGTAGACATCGATGTATGAATAATTTTTAAGGATGACCATAGCCGGAGTGGCTAATTGGGAGAACCAAACAGGCCATCTCCAGACTCACTCTCAAGTATCTGTTACTGGATGAAGATCCTCCTTTATGTCCCTTATGTCAAAGTCCAATATCTCTGAGGCATATTTTAATGGGACTGTGATGCTTTCACACTCCTCTAGGACCCTTTTTTTTTTGTTGATTTGATATGAAAAGATTTTTAAATTTTTAAAAGTTTTAGAATTCTTAGCGAATATAAACTTTAAACAACTTCTGTAAATTCTTCATATTTTGCTACATTTCAACCTGTTTCTCACCATAAAAATAGCCATGGTAACTGGCATGGTGTCGAATCATAAACAAACAATTAAACTAATTGGGAGAATCAGGAGAATTCCCGGTGGGGCGCTCATAAATTAGGCACACCACTCTCACGCTTTCTCTCTCTACCTCTCATACACACAGGAATAGCATGTCTTACATTATAGTGTGACTGATAACTAAAGTAACTAATTACACTACATCTGTATTTAAATCCGTTACTTTTGCATTAAAAAATGCTCTAGGAAGGTCTTCTGCTTCTATAACTCTTGCTACACCTTCTGTACGTTTGACTACCATGGGATGTAGAGCTTTTAGCTTTTAGTATTGTTCCGAGTCTTTGGAATACCTTGCCTCAAGACATATGTAATAGTTCTAGTCTTTCAATTTTTAAATCATGTCTTCATTTTTGTAGAATAGATTATTCTGTTTCATATTGCTTTTGATTATTATTGTTTGTTTCTTCATATATTGCTTATGTACCTTATTTGTAAAGTGTCTTTGAGTGTCTTGAAAGGTGCCCATAAATAAAATTATTATTATTATGATTATTATTATTATTATTAAAAAGTGCCATTTTCTCATTTCACTTGGCTCAGAACGCGCATGCTCTCTCTCGCTCTCACTCACTCACTCACTCACTCACTGACACACACACACACACACACACACACACACACACACACACAAAAGCAAGAAGATATGAACAAACTGTCCTCACATGCCCAATAATGTCTTTCTTCATATTTGTTTGCAAATCAACAAGTTGGACTTTTTGTAGCAGAAAACAATAATCAGTAGGTTATTACTTATTTAGATTTATACTCTTGTTGAAACATGTCAGTAATAAATATAACCGGATAGTGAGAACTGAACTGTCACTTCATTTATCCCAGTTCTTCCACTTTTATTTGGGACACTCTAATTCCAGCCACTTCCCGGACTTGACATCTGTTAAAGTTTCAGTTCATCATGGGTCCTTATTTGCACTGAAATATGTAGTATTTCATAGTGGCGGGAAACAGCTGAGTCAATTTTTCAAAATATATTTTGGTTGCATCTGTGAAATGGAGATATCGTTTAATATCAATCTCAGGCCCCTGAATCGATGGAATCGATATCACATCATGGCAGTCATTGAGGTATTGGCACCAATAGCTGGTGTGTGGTGGGTGTTCTGGGGCACTGTGGCTGCCGTCGCATCATTCAGGTGAATGCTACACACTGGTGTACACTATCTACACTCCCCCAGCCCCCCCCCCCCCCCCCCCCCAACCCACACACACACAATGTGAAACGCTTTTGTGTGCCTGAGAAATACAAATTTCAGTTCACTTCTCACTTTGTTGAAGTAGTTTCCCTTCCCACTTGAGCCACAATAGGGAGCAAAGGTGCCAGTCTGCGGTGAAGCAGTATATTTAAAGACAACATGTCTGTGCAAACTGTTAAAGGATGAGATGATAAATTAAAATTCTGCAGGCAATGTTCTATTATCTGAACTTCAGAGCTGTGGTGAATGAAAGCATGAGGGGAAGTGGGTAGGTGGTTAGTTGAGTTTTAAAAAGGTCTGATACTGGTGGGCTGAACATTTCTTTTTGTGCTATTGTAGTTGAATAGCAAAAACAATTCGTTAATAGTATTAGCAATGAATGTTCTCTAAACAACCTGGAAACGTACTCGTATCAGAGTATAGCACGTTTAATAGTACTGGAAATGCTGTCATGAGATATGCACATTGACCATATTATGTGTCCATTTGAAATCTCTGGTTAACATTTTCCTCCATCGGATCTGATATACTGCATCTTGTAGTTCTGGTTGCCAGTTTCATGTTCCCCTTGTTCTCTCTCGCGCGCTCTCTCTCTCTCGCTCTCTCTCTCTCTCTCTCTCTCTCTCTCTCTCTTTTGCATGCACACACTCACACACATCTTGTATGTAGAGCAGGTTTGGCAGGCGCTTTTCTTGACCGCTTAGGTCAGCAGGTGCATTGTGACAGCTTAAGTGAAAAAAAATTTTTTTTTCTCCTTTCTCTTTTTTTTTTTTTTTTTTTTTTTTTTTTTTGCACACTCACCTGGCAACAGGAGTGTGTATGTGTGTGTGTGTGTGTGTGTGTGTTCTGCCAAAACAGCAGGTTTGTTGAGAGAGGGAACTGGAAGAGCAGTTACTTCACAAACACGCAAACACCGGCTCTTCACAGGGAGTGTTTATGGACAAATGGATTGAACTGGTTTGGAATTAGACGACATTACACAAAGGAGCAAAGGAAACCTATTCTTCTTCTGGTTATTTTCCATTCTTATTGTCACCTCTATTTTATTTATTTATTTCTGGTCTCGGGGAAGATTATGGAGTAGACTGAGATTCACAAAGCGTACTGGTAAGTAATGTTTCACCAACAAAGGGTCATTTTTTGTTGTTGTTTTTTGTAAAAGTGGAAACATTACAACTGATAGTGTTGAGCAGATTTAGTTATCAATAGTATATAGTTATTTTTCTTGTTATAGTTTTGTTCTTAATCAGTGTGACTAGCTACCACATTAGTTACCATCACTTCATTTAAACTATATACTTGCTCTAGCTGGAAGTTTTTGTTAGTAAATGTGATATTAACATTAGATTATAATGTTGCAGAGCCCAGTATTTAACTGCTGTTGCATGATTAGGTGAATGACTAGGTCTTGTGAAGTAAAACAGTAATCTTCCTGTGCTTTTCATCTCAAACAGTTTTAGCCCAATATTTTTTCCAGTGGCAGTGTCTAGTTTGCCTGAGAGATCTGACTATTATTCAGAAAAGAACAAAATGATTGCCAAATGTATTGTGAAACAGCAATGGTTAGTAGTTGTATTATTAATTAAGTTCGTGGGAATAGGTGTAACTTAGATACGTCGTTACAGTGTCTGTAAGGGAATAATGGGCACTGAAACATTTGCATAGAGTAAGCCCTGGTTTATACCTGGAAAATGAGGAGCAAGACTGTAATAGCTCCGGATGTGAAATAGGGCTTGTCCTATTTTTACATAAGATTTCATGTAATTATTCTTTTATTTTTTATTTATTTTTTTTTAAATGTCCATTTTGGAAAATGAATTTGCCCAGTGGCGGATCTGATCTCAGATAGTTCGCCATACCTTCAGGGATTTGTCTGTGGAGTTGAAACAGGATTTTTTCCACTAGAGACTTCCACTAGAGAAATTTCCACTGCTGCCATTAGAGTATGGCTAGTGGGAATTCTGAGGCAGATGGGAGTGTTGGGGTGGGAAGCGAAACAGTACATTAATGGGAAAAGAGGAAAGCTGATTACACATTGGCCTAGAGCACTGTGAAAATCCAGGACAACTGACGGATGAACCTCTGTGTGTGTGTGTGTGTGTGTGTGTGTGTGTGTGTGTGAGATTGATGCACTGTTAAATCTAAGCCTAAAGGAAACACAGACAGTACAAGCATGCACACACTCTAACAAATATTCAATAATGCAGGGCAATAAGGACAAAGAAAGTGATCATTATAAAGGGTGACATATAAAGAATAAGAGAGACAGGTGATCATAACTCTTTTACACTGTTTAATGACTAAGAGAGTACAGGCATACAGTTGCAATCAAAATTATTCAACCCCCATTACAAATCAGGTGTATTGTCAAAATATACAGACTTTCAGCTGTTTGCAATGAAACATCAAACAAAAACAATTGAAATGGTTCAACACAACGAATGATTCAAGTGGTTTTCCCGAATTCAACTGAAAATGCAACTTATGATTCCTCCAGTTACAAAATTATACACCCCTTCATGGCAAACATCTTTAGTACTTAGTAGACACCCTTTTGCTGATATGACCTGCTGCAAATGAGATGCATAGCTTCTGAGGATCTTAGCCCAGTCCTCATGAGCAATGGCCTCCAGTTCAGTAATATTATTGGGTTTGCGTGCTGCAACCGCGTTCTTCAAATCCCACCAGAGATTTTCTATACGTCAGGTGACTGTGATGGCCAGTAGTATCTTCCAGGACTAATTTGGCAATCAAGCCTTGATGGAATTTGAGGTATGCTTGGGATCGTTGGAAGGTCCAATGAGGCCCAAGCTTCAGCTTCCTCACAGATGGTATGACGTTTTCTCCTAGGATTTCCTGATATTTCAATGAATCCATCTTGCTTTCCACACGCTGTGGTCTTCCAGTGCCAGAGGATGCAAAGCAGCTCCAGAGCATCACCGAGCCACCACCATGCTCGACTGTGGACAGAGTGTTCTTTCTTCATTCTTCTTCCTCCAGACATATCGCTGATTCATCGTGCTGAAAAGTTCCATTTAATGTTTCATCACTCCACAGAACAGAATCCCAAAACTTATTTATATGATATTGAGCTGACTGTTCTTGTGCTTTTTCAGTAGTGGTGTACGTCTTGGAGTTCTGAAATAGAAACCTTATGCGTTTAGTATCTGCCTTACTGTGCTCACTGAAACCTCAGTGCGTGTTGACACCAAGTCTTGCTACAGGTCCTTTGCAGTCACTTGAGGGTTTTTCACAAGTTGCCTTCTCAGAAATCTGGTTGCAGCCATTGATGGGTTCCTTTTTCTGCCCCTTCCAGGTATTTCATTAATTTTCTGCCCCTCGCTAGTTCAGGTATTTCATGTGTTCCAGGTCAAACACACCTGCTGCAACTAATGAAGCGCTTGATTAGTTGCATCAGGTTTGCTTGAGACAGTACCTGTTTTGCATATTTGTGCCATTGTGAGGGACTCGATTGAGGGGGTTGAATCATTTTTATTGCATCTGTATGTATCTGTCTGCATGATAGCCATCATGCATCACATGTTTCACTATGTAAAGAAAATAACAAAATGCCCATAATGCAGGAAATAATAATAAGGGTAATTTGGTACTTAGAAATTAATTTATTCTTCTTCTTCTTATTATTATTACTATTATTATTAGGGAGTGAAGCACTGAAGGTATTATTCTAACTTTTCTTCTTCTTCTGCTTTTTATTATGATGATTCTTGTTCTCATTATTATTATTATTATTATTATTATTATTATTATTATTATTATTATTATTATTATTATCTTCTTCTTCTGGCTAGGGTGTCTATGGCAGCCCATAGAATCATCTGGTAAAAAGTTGGGCACACCAATTGGGGAAAGTCTAAGGAACATTCTGGCCAAATTTTGGCAAGTGCTGCCAAGGCTCTAGTGCCACCATGGGGTAAAAGTTGTACCTAATTTGGAAGTCTGTTTATGGTCATGACTTTTGAACTGTGTGACCAAAATTGAATAGCCAGGAATCCCTGAATTCCATGGGTTGAGATGAGTTCAACGCACCCTATGACTTCAATTTCCGCTTAAGTAGATTTTCTGCCAGCTTTGATTTTGACAAAAAACTTTTTTTTTTTTGCTACTCCTGTAAATTTTGTCCAATCAACACAAAATTTTGCATCTGAAAATTGGTCATCTTCAGACCAACCTGGACAAAATTTATCAAAAGAATGGTGATATTCCAAAACTTTTGCCCATAATGTGCCAACAAATCTGATGGCGAGGCTGCCAAACAGGAAGTGAGGCTGTATATCGGCAACGACCTTGCACACTGACAAGTTTTGGTAGGCAGCTTCAGGACCATGCTCTGAGACTATACAACAAATTTTGTGACAGCATCACTTACTGGTCAAAGGTTACAAAAATCTATCTAAGGTCCATTTTTGCTATTCCACCTCCAAATTTTGTCCAGTCTTCCCAACATTTAACTCGCAAATCCCTAAAAAAAAAAAAAAAAAAAAAAAAAAAAAAAAAAATCACTCTTGAATCTCTTTGCATAAAGTTATGTCTCTGCTTTCCTGTGATTGCATAGGCAACAATTAGTTTGTCTGCGAGTCTAGGTGCTTTGCCCCTGAACTAATTGTTGTTGTTGTTGTTGTTGTTGTTATTATTATTATCATTATTATTATTATTATCATTATTATTATTATTATAGTGAAGTTGATAATCCCTCTCCTATAACCCACTTTATGAATACATTAACAAAGTGGTGATTTAAACAGAGCATTTTCAGACTACTTGGGTATAAATAGTTCTTATTAAGAAAGACACTCATACTCAATCTATAGACGGAGCTAGAGGTTCATTTGGGGACTGATCACCAGGTCGTCTCTCTCTGCCTGAGAGCTATTTTGGGTAAATTGGTGATCTGGTAAAGGTCAAGCAACTCCTCTAGTTTCAGTTATTTTGGAAAGAGAAACAAACACTGTGTGTCTTGGTACTTAGCTGTTTTTGGGGTTTTTTTTTGTCTCTTTCTAGACCTCTCATCCTCGCTCGTACAGTATTCCTGTGGATCATTGGATTTGGTGTTGAAAAAGAAAACCTCACCTCTTCCCAGATCATGTCACAAACACCTTGTTGGGAAGCCCTGCCACGATCACTCCGCTACACAGAGGAAGCCAACATCACGGAGACCTCAAGGTACATCCAGATCACCACATATTTATTCAGGCATGTGACAAGGGCTTTGTTTGAGCTAATTACACATCAACGGCCTCAACTGAGGAGAGCTCAATTGCTGGCAAAGTTGTATGAGCATATGTTGCATTAGAAGTGTGTAAATTAACTCAAGTCTATGTGCCACGCTACCCTTATTTTACATTTTGTCTCTCTCTCTATATATTTTTTTGCTTTCTGTTGGCTGTTTACTGTATTTAGAACCATAATCTACAATCGAGTTGTAATGATTGTGCAGCCCTTAGATTTATAGAAAGTTGTTACTCTAAATGTATAGTAATTGGTTGTTTATTCACCTTCCTACTATTTAGCTGTGCTTGAAATTACGGCTAGCCAATTTCGGCTGTCCATGTCCCCTGTGTTTCAGTGATGTGGTTGTACGTTTAGTTTTTAGCACGTGTGGAATGCACATTGTGTTGATTTTCTGCCAACGCTCTCCAAGAGCTGTTCCAAAACTCCTTAAGGAATATCAGTGACTGCTCAGTTATAAATGGAAGATTTTAAAGGCATAATTATGTTATATACAGTCCTCCAAAACTATTGGAAATTAATTAATGAATTAATTTGTTCATTTATTTGTGCTATACAACAAACACGTTTGGGTTTGAGATCAAAATAGGGATGTGACATGAAAGTTTAGGATTTCAGCTTTTATTTCCTTTTGTTTACATCTAGTTGTGTTAAACGACATTAAATATAGAACCTTTTGTATCAGACCACCCAATGTTCAGCTGAGCAAAAGTATAGGAATTGAGTCTTACTTAAGACTGCATCAAGTAGTATGAACTCCATTGACATCACTCGACCCACTCAATATCTGTTGCTCAGTGCAACTAAATTATTCTAAATTGTTCTAAATTGTTGTATTGGCTATGCCAAATGTTTGTGCAATGATTGATTTTCCCTTTTTTCTCAGCTTCAGAATGGCTTGTTTTTCTCCCATAGACAGCTCTCTGATCTTCATGTTGGCTTATCCTTTTTAAAAAGAAATGCAGTCTTCACAGGTGAAACTGAAGGCTAAAAGCAAGAGTATATGTTCAGAGCAATTTATTGTTTAAACAGTCAATGTAACAGGATGCACTGTCCCAATATTTGTGCTCGCCTACAAATTGGCTGGTCTGATTCCAAATGTGCTATGTTCTATGTCGTTTAACGCATCTGTATATAAATACCAGGAAATAAATGCTGAAATTCTAAACTTTCTTCTTAAATTCATCTTTTGATTTCAAACCCAAATGTCTTCAGTGAATCGACCTTGCCTTTACAATAGTTTCAGAGTAAAGTATGTGAATGTTATATTTTATAAAGATTTTAGCATAAATAAAGAAGTCAGTATTAGTGTATTAATCTTTTTCTCTTTACCTGCAACACCATTGTACCATTGTGGATGACCACTGAGCTAAGTTCCTTCAGTGTGGGACAGCATTTAGCTCTTCAGCTACGATTGAGAGTTGGGTTATAATCAATCATTTTTAGTGTTATGTTTTACAATAACCAATCTGAGGCCAGAACTACGAAAAAAAAGAGAGACACTTTAGAAGGTACATCTGGGATGGCTGCCCTCATTTTATTTAAGAGTGCTTTAAGGGAAAATTAAATTAAATTAAATACTTTTTTTAAATGGTCCTGGGAAGACAGATGGTCACAAATAGAATCTATAGAACAACAAAAAAAAAGTTTTGCTTATTTCAAAACTATCTATCACCTCAGAGCTGCACTGTACGTTTGAGTATTTGACAGAGTTGATGAATCACCACATTTTTATTTATTTAATGAATTGTTTTTGAAAGGCGGTCAGATTTAGTTTTAGATTTTTTTAAAAAAAAAATTAAAATAAACTTTTGTATTCTTCATATTTTGATAAATTTTAACCTATTTCCCACCATGAAAATAGCCATAGTAGCTGGCATGGTGGTAAAATACAAACAAACATTTTTGAAAGAGTCATAATAATGCATGTACACATGCACGGCAGTCGAGACGGGCTGTATGTTAGGGTTGGACAGAATATTGAACTGAAAAAGTGTCACATAGCAAATGACTGAAAATGGTAATTTCCCGTTTCTCTGAAACAACAGGGACACATTAATGTAAAATATTCCAAGGTGAAATGTTTAGCGTAACTTTACATACTGGTATGACATGAGAGCAGTGCCATTGTGGGGGGAAAAAATGTGTCAAATGTGGTGTTCTTTATCAGTGAGTTTTTAATCGAAGCAACCTGTCATTGTGGCTGATAAAATTCAAATAAAACAATTTCAATTCCCCATTGAGAGATTTAAACTAATGTCAGTACATTTTTAACTCCGATTGTTTCATAGAGTAACAAAATTCAGTCCATCCAGAATTCGCAGAGTTTTTTTGTGATCGTTCTGGCCAAAAATGCTCGATTTTTGTCGTGGCTATTTGTTTGAAAATTTGCGATGCAACTTGCAGACTTTTTTGTGCTTTTTTTTTTTTTCTCTTCTTTTCAGAAAACTATTTGAATATGGTCTTTCACAGTGATGTTTATTGGTAAATGATACCTTTTAGCTGTACTCATGTTCGATGCATGAAAGAGGGCTTTGGCTGAATAGGCGTTGTAATGACACGCCCTGGCCCGAATCTGCGGAAAATCCGCTGTAATTTTGAAAGTGCAAGTTCCTCTGAATATTGCTGGAGTTTGCTTGATTTTGTTTTATCTGCCATCGCAAAATCCTGGAAGGACTGACTATTAATGTATTAGTGCAGGAGCTGTAAGCACTTTTAATAAATCTAAATTTTGTCTTTGCTACTAGTATATCTTGCATTAATAATGTGCAAGAGTTCAAATATACATATAAATATACATCTTTTTTTTTTAATTAATAGGGGATAAAACCTAAAAATCTGAAATCCTCCTCATTTTTATGTAAGCATTAACACACTGCTTTCTTAAACATACTTATTCATTAAAAACAATCCGATCTTTAACACACAGTGGATATTTCTTCATTTCTATTTCTCGTTACTTTGTTTTTGCAACTGTTGTTTGTGTTCAATTTCCCAGAATTCTTTCCCTGCTACTGTATCATTTTAGTACCAGTTTTGCTGTACTTAACCTGGTATAGGTTTTAAAGTAAAATGTTACTGGTATCTTAGACTTGTTTTCTTGATTGACTGTCTTTGTAAGTCTAAGCAGTATTTAAATAGTACCAAAACCCTCAGGGCATCACACCAGGGGGCACTGTTAGACCGGAAGTGCCCTCCTTTTTTTTAAAAAAAATTTTTATTAGGCCTTTATTTCAATTGTTTACATTAGTTATTTTAATGATGATAATAGCCCCCCCCCCCCCCCCCCCCCCCCCCCGAGTAATTTGTTTGCATAGGTTTGTTAGTTCTTATTTATTTAAGCACATGTGAGTTAAAGATTTAAATCATCATGTCTGTGCATTCTCGCTGTTATAATTCACATGTGTCTGTGTGTGTTTCTCTGATGTGTGAGAAAGAGGAAGGAAGTGTGAAGAGCACAGCTCAGAAAGATTGCACATATCTGCACACATCTCCGAGTCTAATTTCTCACTCACACATGCACTGTATCAAACACGTACTACACAAACAGATACTAATTTTATACATTTTGCATGTTGTGCATTTATGCTGAGAGACTTCTGAGTTTATGCTGAGAGTTAGAAATAAAACTTTGTGGGTTTGTGTTCGGATGACCGTATTCTTGTGCAACCACAGTATGACTGATTTGTACTTCCTGTTCACAAACCAGGAAGCTTTTGGTTGTGTGAACAGCTAGTCTGCACCTTTATGTTGTCTGTCTAGAGCTCTGTTTATCTGTAATCAGTGGACTTGGAATTAACAACATGGAGGCTTCATCACATGGCCATCTGCTGAGTAATTTGAGGTGGTCCATCATCGCGCTGCGAAAACTTGTCTGACACTTTTTTTTTTTTTTCTTTTTTTTTTCCCCTCCACCCATTTAATTTTTTTTTCCCTCTTAGTGCCCCCTAAGCCCACACATCTTCAGGCTTTGCGGCAGGACAAGTGGCCACAGCAAATCCCTCCAGCACCTTGTCGCCCTCTCCCAGTCCCTCCTCCCAAACCCAAAAGGCTCACATCACCGCAGCAGAAACATCCTGCCAAGAGTGTGTGTCTCCTCATTGACAAGTTTGAAAACTCCAGGTAAGGATAAAGTATTTGTATGTGTGTATCTTCAGTGTATGTAATGTTAGTGCCATACTATTGTATTATTACTACATGATATACCTGCAAAGCTGTGTGTGTTTTGTGGGCAGACTACTGGTTACTAATGACTCATTCTGCCTCAACTGCTGTTTTTTTTTCACATTCATTCTCCTTTTTGTATTCTCTCTAGCTCTCCTTTTTTTTTTCTTTTCTTTTTTTTTTTAAACATGTATCCACATAGCAACATAGTGCTCTATTAGCAAGAGAAACAGTGTCCCTAATACGTGTGAAGTTATACATAAACTACACATGCAGCTAAAATGTAATTTCTGTCTGTATGTACTGTTACAGTTGGATTATAATACTGTACATCTTCGTAAATACACCTATATCCACTTCAATTTTGTGTAATTTTACTTGTGTAACAGGGTGCTCGTTTTCAAAGATGACTTTGGGGAGTATCACGATAGGACTTAATAATAAAATAGTATCAGGGAGTGTTTAAATATCTACATTATGAAAATACTAACATTGCAACCGCCCAGGTAACGTCAATGTACATAACATTTAGTTATACTACATTGTAATGCGTGTAGTTGATGACAATAATTGCATACTAACTACGCAGGAACTAGGAGTCTAATATAACAATTTAATTACTGTACAATAATTGTACACGTAATTGGCTATACATGGAATGCAATGGCAAACAAAGTAGACAGTTCCTATGCTTTTTCTGTGTAAAAACTGGAGCATTACGGTATTGTTTGCAATTGCATTTGAATTTCTGTACTGTGTACATCTAGAAAAACTGATACAAGTACAGCTAGATAAACGTTCGGTAAGTTGCACAGTAAGTACTTTCACAATGCTGGTAAATGTTGATACTGTCTGAAAGAAATGTCCTGTTAAAAAAATAAGCAGTTTAGACTAAAATGTTTAGCCTACGCTGCACTTTTGTGGGTTTTTTTGTGGGGGTTTTGGGGGGGTGGTTTCTGGGCTGGTACCATTAATAATGCATTTTTGTACCCGTAGTACTGTATATATCTTTTAACTTGAAAAATGGAATATTATGTACCGTATCAAATTATCAAATTGATTCACATATTTAGATCTTTGAAGCTTTATTCTGAACAAAAGTTAAAGATACACCTCATGCATCTTCCCAGGTAAGAGATTCACACTAAAAGTACAAAACATGTACCTTTTGAGGGTACCACCCCAGAGACAAGGAAAACTAGCAGTGTGGTACTGTACCTTTTATTTCTACGAGTGTAACCCCCTGTTAGCTGTATTCCAACTGTAACAAGGCATACCTCATCATCAGTTGTGTTATATTTGCATGTTTAGTTGATATGTCATCTAGTCCGTTTTTTTGTTCTGGTGTTTTAACATGAATAATTAATGTTGTAACTGGGTCAATTCTTCTAATAATGCTACAATGATCAGTTTTATTGATGATGTCGACCTGTTTATTCAAAGCAACTTACGATCCATACACAGAGCTGAGCAGTTTAAGGTTAAGGGCCTCACTCAAGGGCCAAGCAGTGGTTGGTTGCTCTATGTAAACAGAGACTTGCTATGCTTTTAAATCCCACCATTTCATGTACATAAAAAGGAAAATAACAGATGTTGGTGTATGCATGTTTGTTTTCTCTTAGGGCCCCAATTCTGGGAGTCCAACCCAAAAGTGCACTCCGGTTGCACCTGAGGATGGAGGCTCCAGAGCCTGAAATCACAGAACAGCCTCAGCTTAATAAGTCAGAGGTGAACGAGTCCGGGAACACATTCATCATGGATGAAATTGCACTTAAAAAGGATATGGAATTGCCTGCTTTAGACTTTTTAAGAATAGACTGTGTCAGTGACACAGTCAGTCAAGACAAACTTGACCAAGAGTGCCACAGTGGGGATTTGGACGTTAATCACAGTGATTCTGATGATAACCACAACCATGCAGAGCATGCAGTTAAAGACCAACTACATGATGTCGGAAGTTTAATAGGTGGCCCATGTGCAGGGCAGGTTAACAATGTGACAGAGGCAAGCGGAAAGATTCCAAATCGTGACAGCGGAATAGACAGCCCGTCCTGCGGAGCCGAGGGAGAGGCATTTCCAAATGAGGTCCCCATTGAAGAGGAAGAAAGGAACGACAGCATAGCCACAGAAACAGAGAGTGTGTCATGTGTCACCACTAGCAATAAGCGGGACTCAACACAAGATGAAGATAGCGATTTGGATGAAGAGAGCAGCGAAGATCCAGAGAGCCTAGAAGTCAAAGTAAGGTTATATACACACAGAAACTATCACTCATTAAAAGGGCATAATCAAGACTTATTACATTAGCATAGCATAGAATTTGACATAAAGCATAATATTCAATATGTAGCAGACGTACCACATGTCAACTTCCTGTTTCTCCCATTTATCTACTTCCCTAAAGTAGCTGGTGTGGTTTTGATAAGTTTAATGTCCCACAAAATTACATTTTAGAACTGACATCTTAACCACATTGTCTTGGCCCTTGCTGGTACATTTCTGCCTGCTGTGGAATGTTTGTGAGGGTTTGTCGTTGTGCAGTGTACAAGTACAAAGCCAATTAAATGCAGGTAGCATCTAACCAGAAGTGTAAAAAAAAAGTAGCACTGAGTTATTTAGTGCAAGAAAGAGACAAATGAGGTAGGATGGCAGTAAAGTACAAAGTGATAGAACAAATGGCATGATATACGAGTAACATGAGTCCAGGGACATGGGTTAATGTAATCAAATATAGTACAGTTGAACATATGTGCAGATGGAGTGGTGTATTAGTGTCCATGTCCAATGAGCAGTTGGAGAGTTTGGCCAAGGGGGATTAGCATCGTTAAACAGATTGACAGTTGATGGGAAGAAGCTGTTACTTAGCCTGCTGATGTGCTGCTCATTGGAATATGTTTGTTTTTTTTAGTCCATTTATTTTTGTTTACATTTGGTATACCATCGACCCAACCAACATATTTACCAACATATATTTTGATTTAGAAAATACTGACTTAATAAAAAAAATGACTGTATATAATAACTGAAAATAACGACTTTCGAGACCAGAATCTTTTACCACGACGACAGCAAAACAGTAAATATTAATTCATATAAGTAGAAATGACTGTGTTTCTCATATTTTTTGTATTACTGGATAATTCTGTATTAGCTGTTTTAAATATGAGCACATATCAGACAGTGACTTCACCAGGCTAAACAAAGAAAATGGAGGTATTGAAAAGACACCTCTTTCATCTTTCCTGTGGAGAAAATGATATTGCTCTGTCTTTAGTACTAAGTTATGTTGGTAGCTTAAGGAAATGGTTGTAGTCACCATTGTCATTCAATTCATGTCACCTTTATGTTTATGCATTTGTGTCTTCCTGTTTTGAATTGCGACAGGTTACAGGCAAAATTAGTATCAAGTTCTGCTCTTTCAACAGTGTATCTTTGTCAAGCTGTTCATGTCTTTCCTTTAATGTTTCACGGTCTTCCGTTCCCCAATACTTTGCATTTTATTGAAAAGTCTCTATGAACAGATATGTTTAAAAGTCTACCTAAAATGCAATGCAAATCGGGAAGGAAGCATTGCAAGCCACCACAGGTGTGGGTCGGACTCCACTTTTACAGAAAGTAAAGAACAAAGACGTATTCAGCCTCAGTCTTCATTCTAAAATACAAGCTGCTGGTGAACAAGTTTGCTTTATAGTAAAGGAACCGAGATGGTTAAGGACCAACATTTGGGATGAATTGAATCAATCTTGAATGAATTTGATCTTTTGTGACTGCAGTTTTATTGCAGAGTTGAGGAATCTATTTAAGCAGCTTAATGTATGCTTATCATGGATCCTGGCAAGAGTTGGAGGGAATGTCAGTGAAAAATAAGAGCAGGAGAAACAATAACAAGACGTATGAAGTGTTTGGTCTTTTTTTTTTTTTTTTTTAATCCAGGTGTGTCAGGAAGTATTCATTCTTTCATTCTGATCTCCACCGGAAACATCCTACACATATGAACACACAGAACACACCCTAACTGTCTGTCTGTGTCTGTCTGTGTGTGTCTGTGTGTGTCTGTGTGTGTAATTGTGAGTGAGGGAGAGGGACTTCACATTTTTAGTGATTCAGTTTTCATGCAGTGGCCCATTTCCAGATGGGAGGGACTGATAAAAGAAAGTAAATGATGAGTAGCAAAGTTCCATCACCTAGTGGGTATAGTAAGCCCTGCAGTCAGGTTTGCATGAGGTGAAGTATTTGGCTTTGTTGGCAAACATATCTTTACAGTTTGTCTCTACCCATCATCCCCCATTTCCTGCCTGCTTTGTGTGCGTGTGTGTTTGTGTGAGCGCGCACGTGGAATGTATGCATCACCATCACAGCTTTAATGACAACAACAACAAGAGCAACATTAATAAGAATACATTTTTATTTATATAGCACCTTTCTCAAACCTACATTAAAAAGCTGATCGTCTAGGTCAAAAAAAATATTTAAGGTTCTTTCATTTATAGGATGAGTACCACTGAAAGCACAAAATCTAATAATGTTGCATTTTTGTGCTCTTGTGATTTTGGACTTCGCTTTAATGATTTGTTAATAGGAAAGCTCCAAATTGGCAAAATATTCTTTAGATCATATGATGGAATAATCATATGATTTATATTGTTTACTAATGTTCACTGTTTACACATTGTGTTTGAATAATATTTTTCTGCTATGGGAAAGGAGGTGGAGAGAGGATGGGGTGGAGTCAGTCAAGGTCACCTGCTGTTAGAGCGGTAGGTAGGATAGTTGATGGGTTAGGACGAGAAATAGTTGAAAGTTCATGGAAATGTGGAAACCACTGTAGAATGCATCAAAACATATGAACGTGTGAAACTTAATGAGGGGCATTTTAAGTTCTGCGTGTGTTTTCAGATTTTTAGATGCAATCTCTATTGACCTTTGTGGCTATTTGTTCACATTAAACAAGTTTGATTAATTATATTTAAAAACATGTCCGCTGGACTCGCTGCTTCATGAGCCACAATAACAGTTTAAAAACTTACCAAGATGCAACAACTGTTATGCATGCTGAATGATGCATTAATTGCCCTTTGCTTTAATAACTTCTGACTGTGCAAGGAAAAGCTTTTTAACACATTTATAGTTATGCTTAAATATTAAGAATAAGATATCTGTACTGAATAATCGGTTTAAGGTCTAACAGACACACACAACGCGTCACTTTTGCTTTTTCATCACTTGAGTCACGGTTTGTAGGAATACGTGTGAAAACTGTAGAACTGTACGCTGTAAGAAATGTTTACTTTTGTGTCTAGCTGGAGATTTTATTGTTGATTTTGCAGAACACCTCAGTACCTAAGGGATCACTACAGACCCTTGTCAAATCAATGACCCACAAGAAAACTTCAGTAAGCGTTGTTCAATTGCTGAGAGTAATATTACTTTCCCCATCTCATTCTCTTTCCCAGGGTTTGCAGTCTGAGTCTCAGAAGTTGTTCAATATCGCACAAGAGCTCCTCCATACAGAGGAAGCGTATGTCAAAAGACTCAACCTGCTAGATCAGGTAAGCTTCACGCTGTTTCCTGTTTCATGCACCTTACTTTCTTTTGCTTCTAACCCACGTAAATGTTTTACCCAAAACCCCTGTACCATGAGTCTTAACTAATACTTCTGTATTCACTTCAAAGACAAGTCAACTTAATGATCTGTACTCGTAATATACTTAAATCTAAAATGGATTGTTCCAACCTTTTTGACTGGAGTGTTTAAAAATATAAAGCAATAAAGTCATTTTTAATTCACATGGTTTCCATCTTTATCATTTGATTCCCAAGCACTTGAATGATTTTTTTTTTTGTGTATATTTCCACACATATAGTTTCATTCATAATAATCCAAAATGTGTGCCTTTTTGTAGTTAACAGGACATGAGGGATAAACATTGCGTCTTTATTTAAATATTAAATCTGTCCTTTATATCCGGCCTACTATTTTCTGGGTAAAGAATAAAAATTATTAGTGCACAGAAGTTTATGGAATTAAAAAAAAAAAAAAAAAAAAAATTGGTTAACAAGCTCTCTCCTCTCTCCTCTCTCCTCTCTCCTCTCTCTCTCTCTCTCTCTCTCTCTCTCTCTCTCTGATATTCTCATTATAGGTGTTCTGTACCAAGTTGACAGAGGCAGGGATTCCTATGGATGTGATTAATGGGATTTTCTCAAACATCTCCTCCATTTACCGCTTCCACCATCAGTTCCTGCTGCCAGAGCTACAGACACGAATTACTCAAGAGTGGTGAGATTTCTTTATTTCTGTCATGTCATACATGCACAAGAACAAAGGTTTCTTTTTCTTTTTCAATCATTACATATGAAAGAAACAATGCAAGTTGTACATCCATATTTTTATTTTTATTTTATTTTTATTTTATTTTTTATTTTTTTGCATTTAATGTGTAGTATATATAGCTCATTAGTATAACCCAGAACACAAAAAGGAACAAAGCAAAATATAAATCCACCATGCGATCATTTGCATATTCTTAAGGGGTTAACCTTGATCCTGTGTTTATGTTTCTGTAAAGCTGCTTTCAGACAATGTCCATTGTTAAAAGCGCTATACAAATACAATTTAATTGACTTTAATTAATTGTCGTTGTTTACTTTGAGTATGAGCAGCAGATACATTTTGGCTGAACTATTTCTTCAAAATGTTGCTTGTTTTTGGTGAACAAGTTATAGGTAAATGTATTTGCTGAAGGGTATGAAATTAGCACCCGCCAAATGCGGGCGAATAACAACACTTGTAAGTGGCATGTAAAATTGTC
The DNA here is from genome assembly GCF_001660625.3 of Ictalurus punctatus. Lineage (NCBI taxonomy): Eukaryota > Metazoa > Chordata > Actinopteri > Siluriformes > Ictaluridae > Ictalurus > Ictalurus punctatus. The sequence goes on along the minus strand of NC_030420.2, from coordinate 8,729,737 downwards.
TGGTCAGCCCCCATTTTGATGGGGACATTTCTTGCACAAGGGCTTGTAGAGCTTGCAAAAATAGATATCTATATTTGCGTCATTTAGTTGTACTCATTCCTCCCTCAGTGCTTGTGATTACCAGTGGCTGAACAAACATTATACATCACTTTATGGCTGATATTCTGCCTAACCATTTCCTTTTGTGTTCCACTGAAGAAAGAAAGTCATAAGGCTTGAGGATCAGTAACTATTGACAGGATTTTCATACATGCAAGGTATTGCATGTAAAGGGAAAGGATTGTGTTCTTGTGTATGATTCAATAGTTGAGTGTTTTAAACTTTGTTTACATCAGTTATATCATTTAAAACAATGTTTGTTAAAATGACCAGCCACTGTGGCAGGTGAAGGAAAAAGTTCATTTCAGACACTGATTGGCTGTCTTTGACAAAAATGGCCTGTGCGCGTGTGGTTTTTAACAAGTATAATATGGAGGCAGATGACTATTTATGTTCTTATCTGTGATGGTGGAGAAATATTTTGTGCTGGTGTGCATTTGTATTTTTGTGTGAAAGTCTGTCAGTCAGTCTGGCTTTACAGTATCAATTTTGTACATGTGATTACATGTGCCAGTGTATTTGTGTATCTGACTGTCTTTTACAGGAACACAACTCCACGTATAGGTGATATCCTGCAGAAGTTAGCTCCGTTCATGAAGATGTATGGGGAATATGTCAAAAACTTTGACCCTGCAATGGACTTGGTCAACACATGGAGCCAGAGGACCGCTTTCAAAAGCGTGGTTCAGAATATCCAGGTCAGAGTCGGTGTATGGATGTGTGTCATTTGTGAGTTATATAATGATCAACATAAAAATTGGTAATAACTTAACTTCACCTGGACCTGTCAGTAAAACTAGTTAGAATCCTTGACCATATCTTAATAGTTCAGTAATTATGCAGTGGCTATTTTCATTTACACTGAAGTGAACCTAATCAAGCAAGTCTCAGTTTTAGCTTTAAATTATTCAAGTTAAAGCCATGCTCCTCAAATAAACCCTCTTAGTAACTATATTGCTTATTTTGTGACAAAGACTGTAAGAGAACAAAAAAACAACAACTTTTTGTAGTTGATGAATACTCAGCTGTTTTGTGTGTGTGTGTGTGTTTGTGGGCATGCAGAAGCAGGATGTATGTGGTAACTTGACACTGCAGCATCACATGTTGGAGCCAGTGCAGCGTATTCCTCGTTATGAGCTCCTCCTCAAAGATTACCTGAAGAAACTGCCCAGTGATGCGCCAGATAGGAAAGATGCAGAGAGTACGTTAACTAGTTTGTCTACAGTGTATCCAGAAACACTTTTTGTGCGTGTTTTGTGTGTGTGACCAATTTGAACCCTTACAACACTCCACGCTTCCTCTTCCTTTTATCATGTTCCCGTTAAATTGCAGAGCAGACATATGTGCATATACAGTATTTGGCACTTATTATATGATGAAAGAAAGACTGATTTTGAGTTAAACAGTATAAAATGATACTTTAAATATATATGAATTTGCAGTAGATTAAATTAGCTTAACAAATTTACTATAGCAGTAAACAGTATTTCCTTTCTAGAATTTGGCCTAAGTTTATCTTGAGATTCTACAAAAATGCCTGCTGTCTGAAACATGAACAAATCTTGAAAATGTTGTCAAAATCCTTGCTGAGCCAATACCAAAATGATGCATCGAAATATATACACTACCAGTCAAAAGTTTGGAGACAGTTGTAGACAAAAATATAATTGTGCCAACATATTTATTTCTTTCATTAGAGAACGTACATTTTATGTTCAGAAATTTTTTTTGCAAATGGATGACTTGTAGCTAAATCTTCCGAAAAGTAGCCAATAAGTGTCCAGCGTAGGTAGGAACTCCTTTAACACTGTTTAAAAAGCATCTCAGGGTCAAACTGGTTGAGAAAATGCCAAGAATACATTCCTGGAAATTCTAGGCAAAAAGGGTGCCTAAAAAAAAAAATGCTAAAATACTAAATTATTTTGGATTTTTTATCACAACATAATTCCCAGAGTTCCATTTGTGTTACTCCAGAGTTTTGATGACTTTATTATTATAAAATGTGTGGGGGAAATATTAAGGATGAGTGTGTTTTTAAACTTTTGACTGGTAGTGTATAATCTACATGACTGTGTTATACATTTGTAATTTTCGTGTTATTCATATGCAGATTGTCACCAGAAATATTCCCGATAAATCTCAAATGAACCATAAGAGTCACGTTTTAGCATGGTCATCATGTAGCCATAAAAGGTCTTTCCATTTGTGTATCTTGTGTTTATGTCTGACTGTGTCTACCACCAAATCCATCCAGTGCTGTTAAACCTGTGGCCATCTTCATCCTGTGTGTTTCTAAACTTAAACCATGCAATTAATCAGTCAGCGGACACTTTAAATCGTCTGTGTGTTTTGACTTTATCTGTCTCACTCTTTCAGAGGCTCTGGATTTGATCTCCACAGCAGCGAACCATTCTAATGCAGCCATTAACAAGATGGTAAGTGTAGCTGTTTTTCCCCTCACTGTCACCATGTTGTCAGACAGGATGCATCGTTTCCACTTCCTGTCTGTTCACTTAACAGTCTCATATGCAAATGTGTTCTCTGTTACATTCTCACATTGTTTACATTGTCTTGCTCTCTGCTTATGTTTCTCTCATCCTTACTATGTTCCTTTAGTCTACTTGATTACACATTGGCCTTTTTCTAATGAAGGGTGATTTTTAAAAAAATTTTATTTAATAAAGCAAATAATATTTTAATAAATTATGTTTTTAAAAATAATTTCCAAATTATTGGAATGGTAACAAATGAGACAACCCTGTCCACTTTAATAGGAACCTGTGCACCTGCTCATTTATGCAGTTATCCAAAACAGCCAATGATGTGGCAGCTGGACAATGCATAAAATCATGCAGATACAGGTCAAGAGCTTCAGTTAATGTTCACATCATTCATCAGAATGGGGAAAAAGTGTGATCTCTGTGACAGAATGGTGCGAAAAACACCAGTTTTGTGTGTGTGACAGTTCTGTGGGTGGAAACACCTCATTGATGGGAGAGATCCGAGAATGACCAGACTGGTCTGTGCTGACATGAAGTCTATAGTAACTCAAATAATAACTATTTACAGCTGTGGTGAGCAGAAAAGCATCTCAGCATGCACCAAAGATCGAACCTTGAGGTGGATGGGCTACAACAGCAGAAGACCACATTGGGATTCTCTCCTGTCAGACAAGAACAGGAATCTTTGATGTGTTTTGCATGCTAAGATGCTTTTCTGCTCACCACGGTTGTAAAGAGTATATTGTACTAATTTTCCTGTTTTTAACCTGTGTAATCTATCCAACTCTCTAGTGTAAGATTATATGTTTGCTTGCTGTGTCCGAGAGACAGCAAAAGATGGCATATGGCACATGCTAAAAGACTTTTAATGTTGTGTGCATCATTAGGAGAAGATGAATAAGCTACTGGAGGTGCATGAACGATTGGGTGGGGAGGAAGACATTGTTAATCCAGCTAATGACCTTATCAAAGAGGGTCATATAAAGAAGATGTCTGCTAAAAATGGCACAGCCCAAGACCGATACCTCTACCTGGTTAGTCTTTATTCATGAGTCACTGTTCATCTCCTTGTAATCAAACATTCACAAAAAGAATCCTTTAAAAAAAATGTGCAGAAAATTGTCCAACATTCATACAGTTTTAACTGTCTGTATATGCTCTCTTCACAGTTCAATAACATGTTGCTGTATTGTGTGCCTAAATTGCGACTCATGGGACAGAAGTTTAGCGTCAGAGAAAGGATTGACATAGCAGGCATGGAGGTATACAGTAATTGTGTGTCAAAATGATTTTAAATTGGAATTAACTCTCTCTGTTATAACAGTATGTGAAAGTGAGAATACTTAGCTGTAAATGCTTTGTGGGTATGTGTATACAAGAGCTAATGAAACATTACTATTTCAGGTCCAGGAGAATGTAAAGCAGAACCTGGCTCACACTTTTACAATCATCGGCAAGCAGCGGTCTCTCGAACTGCAGGCCAGGTACGATGTGCTATCTGTGTGTGTGTGTGTGTGCGTGCGCGCGTGCGCATGTGTGAGTGTAGATGGATGTTTTTTTTTATTGGTTTAAAATTGTTTTTCTTATTTACAGAAATGCTGAAGAAAAGCAGGAATGGATCCAGGTAAGATGTGTGTGTGTGTGTGAGAGAGAGAGAGAGAGATGGAGTGCTTTAGTAGTAGGGGATTAGAGTTGGTCGATAGAGTTGCCTCCAAATATATATATATATATATATATATATATATATATATATATACATATATGTATATATATATATATATGTATATGTATATGTGTGTGTGTATATGTGTATATATATATATATATATATATATATATATATATATATATATATATATATATATATATATATATATATATGTGTGTGTGTGTGTGTGTGTGTGTGTGTGTGTATATGTATATACATATATATATACATATTTACACACACACACACACACACACCGATCAGCCATAACATTAAAACCACTGACAGATGAAGTGAATAACATCGATTATCTTGTTACACAGGCACCTGTCAAGTGGGGGGATATTAGGCAGCAAGTGAACAATCAGTTCTTGAAGCAGGAAAAACAGGCAGATGTAAGGATCTGACTGACTTTGACAAGGGCCAAATTGTGATGCTAGACCACTGTGTCAGAGCATCTCCAAAATGGCAGGTCTTGTGGGGTGTTCTCAGTATGCAGTGGTTTGTTCTTACCAAAAGTGTTCTAAGGAAGGTGATCCGGCGGCAGGGATCATGGTCGCCCAAGGCTGATTGATGCTCGTGAGGCGTGAAAGCTAGCCCGTCTGGTTCGATCCCACAGAAGAGCTACAGTAACACAAACTACTGAAAAAGTTCATGGCGGCTGTGATAGAAGGGTGTCAGAACACGTAGTGCTGTGTATGGGGCTGTGTAGCTGCAGACCGGTCAGAGTGCCCACGCTGACTCCTGTCCACCACTGAAAGCACCTACAAATGGGCACATGAGCATCAGAACTGGACAATGGAGCAATGGAAGAAGGTGGCCTGGTCTTGTTTTCTTTTACATCATGTGCACAGTGGGGTGCATGTGTGTCGTTTACCTGTGGAAGAGATGGCACCAGGTGTGATGCTCTGGGTAATGTTCTTCAGGAAATCCTTGGGTCCTGATATTCATGTGGATGTTACTTTGACACATACCAGCTACCTAAACATTGCTGCAGACCAAGTACACCCCTTCATAGCAACGGTATTCCCTAATAGCAGTGGCCTCTTTCAGCAGGATAATGCGCCCTGACACACTGCAAAAATTGTACAGGAATAGTTTGAAGAACATGAAAAAGAGTTCAAAGTGTTGACTTGGCCTCCAAATTCCTGAGATCTCAATCCGATCGAGCATCTGTGGGATGTGCTGGACAAAAAAAATCAGATCCATGGAGGCCCCACCTCGCAACTTACAGGACTGAAAGGGGTCTGGTGACGTCTGCTAACGTCTTAGTGTCAGATACCACAGCACAGAGGTCTTGTGGAGTCCATGCCTCAACGAGTCAGAGCTGTTTTGGGCAGAACTACACAGTATTAGGCAGGTGGTTTTAATGTTATGGCTGGTCAGTGTATATTATTATACACAATGGCAGAGAAATTGTAGCAAAACATAAATGAAGGTAGGTTTGTAGGTAAATGCTGGTACAACCAGTGGGAATGGTAAATGACATTCACAAGAAGCAGGCTGAATCAAATTAAACTTTGAACTCAGGGAGTTGTATTCAGTGCATATTGGGGAAAAAAAATCAGCAAACCCTGTTGTGGTCAGATTTGTTCAGTGTACGTGTTCCTACAGCTGTACACCAGTGTCTCATTTAAATACGTTTTTGCTATATGTCTTGACGGTTTTGAATTACTTTCATTCTTTGAAGGGGAAGTGATATCTTTCACAGGGAATACACATACAAATTTAAACCATGAAACTTTGTGTTGTTATTTATAAAATGAATGTCAACCACCCCGCTCTCTCTTTCTCTCTCCGTCTGTATGTGTTTCTCTACCTTAGGTATTCTTGGCCACAATAGATAAGCAAAAACAGAAAAGTGAGACATTTAATAAAGCCTTCATTAGCTCCTTATCCCGTGATGATGAACACGCACCTGACTCACCGGTACAGTATTCTTTTAGTTCTTTTTTTTTTTTGCTCTGTCTTTTCAGCTGAACAATTTTCTGTGTTTGTGTTTATTGCTGGTGTATTTATGTCATGTCTCTTTGTCTGTCCATATCCATATAATTGTTATTGAGATATTGGGACTCAAATTAGCAAACACAAACAAGTTACATAAGCATATCAGACGAGTCAAATTTCAAATGATGACCACAATCATCTCCAGTTCTGGAGGGCTGGAGTTTAACTCTGGTTATTCAATTTGATTGTTCCTTCTAATAAAGTGGTGAATTAAATCATGTGTTTTTAAGCAGGGGAAATGCCAAATTGTGCTGGACACTGGCACTCCAGGACTGGAATTGGTCTATAATTACAATAAAGACATTATTATAAGGATATCGACTTGTTCCATTTATGACTGCATGAACCTGATGTTTTTGACTCTCCACAGAGTCCATGGAGTAATGCATCTGTTGATTCAGATGGAGGTGGGAATGAAAGGGTGAGTAAGATATCTCTGCATACCTGCAACATGGACTCTGTGTCTGTCTCTCTCTCTCTCTCTCTCTCTCTCTCTCTCTCTCTCTCTCTCTCTCTCTCTCTCTCTCTCTCTCTCTCTCTCTGTTTCACGCTCTCTCTCTCTTCCTTTCATCTCTTTATTATGGCAGCAAATTAGCAATTTGACTGAGTAGTGCATTATTCTTTTGGTGCACTGCTGTGCTTCATTGCATGCTTTAAACATGTCCGTGCATGTGTAAATCTTCTGTGTAGAGGAGTTCAAAGAAGCGAGACAAGGAGAAGGAGACTTGTAAGGGCTGCAACGAGACATTTCACTTCACCAAACGCAAGCACCACTGCAAGAACTGCGGAGCGGTGAGTGGCAGTGCTCAGTGAATGTCTGTCTCGTGCTCATGTGGGGCAAAGTTTAGTTGTGAGCATTTAATATATATTCGCCAGGTCTCAGGTATTTTCTGCTTCCAGTTAAAGTATACTCCTACCAGTGATATATCCAGTATACTGTAAGCAATTTCAAGTCAACTAACATAGTCACTGCTCAGTTACTTTCTGAGTTATTTTTATTTGTTAGAGATTAATTAAATTATGTTTATAAGGCTAGAAGTATGTGTACTAGGCTATAATTCTGAGTGTAGGGGATTTTCCAAAACATAATTAGTTTTTAACCTAATGTCAAAATGAACTTGCACTTCTGGCAACATAAAGTTCATTTGTTTATGACAATACAAAGCCAAACTATTGTCCTATTTATATGCCCTTTGCATGAATGTGCCATTTGTATGACTTTTCCTACACATCTGCTGCACCCTGCAGGCTGTCTGTGGTAAATGCTCAAAAGTGTCCGAGACCAAGAATATCCGCATGTGTAAGCAGTGTTTCGAAGTCCAGCAAGGACCTGATGGGACGCCAGGGGGCAATGTTGAGCAGAAGAAAAAAACAGTCGTAGAGGTGAGAAGCATTAAATCCTACATGAGTCATTTCTTGTAAATGACGGCTAAACAGCTAATAGAAAATGACACTAGAACATGTTCCACAATTATTTATAGTTTCCCAGGAGTTATGATACATACGTAAATATGATTCACAACCTGGGCTTTTAAAGATAACACCCACATATATCCATAAGTGCTCTGTAACACACCTACCACATACTCCTCTTACTCATACACCTTTTAATAGACTAGCAGCTATCTCACATCTGTAATGAAGTACGGCTAAAAGAGATTAGTTATGGCCGTGCAGGATTTAATAAAAAAAATAATTTTGGGGAGGAAATCTTGTTTCCTGTTTCTAAATATGTAAACAGGCCTACACGCACATTCATCCTGTGAACTGTCTGTCCTATTTGTAGTATTTTCTGCATTATTGTGACAGCAGCAGCTAATACACTGACCCAATAATACAGACACAAGTAATCTTGTTATACGTGCATAATTATGCCAACAGGGTTATTTTAACTTCAGAATAATTATATGCCCGTACACTGTATTTGTGCTGGTATAAGACGCACATACATATTTTACTTTCCTACCACTTGATCCTTTGCTGGTTTATATTTAAAACAGGGCTTTGGACCACATGCTTCTGTGGACCACATTTTCTTCACTTTTAAAAAATACTGTATGCATTTTTTTTTTTTTGGTTGGTTGGTTGGTCTAATTATTGTTTTGTGTCTAATCTCATGTGGTGTTGCAGAAGCAGCTCTCCTTGACAGATGATAGTTGTGTACTATGCAGCCAGCTCTTGGTTCAGGAGAAAGGAAAGAACTGGATCAAGACCTGGGTGGCAATAACAAAGGCAGAACCACTAATGCTTTACCTACAGACTGCAGGCCAGGTAGTACAGTGTGTGTGTGGTTGTGTTTATCTGTCTGCGACTTTAATGAGATTGAGGTCAGGTGGATTGTACAAGCCTGCTGCTGACCTCACACTAACTGACCGTTGCTTACACAGCTTAATCTGTCTCTCCATCTTCACTCTCTTCATTTCCTCCTTCACATTTTTATGTTCAGTTCTGTTGGTCTACAAGTTCCTTTTGTTCTTTCCTATTTATGATAGTTTTTTTTCTCTTTCTGTCATTCTTGGTCCCTTTGAGAAACTGTTCACAATTGTGACAAAAAATGAAGTGCTACAATGATCCACAGGTTTTGTATCATTGTCTTGCTGGAAGAGCCAACCTTGACCCAATTTTAGTTTTCTAGCAGAGGCAGTGAGATTTTCATTTTAAAAATCTCCTATTTCTTCATGGAGTCCATTATGCCATGTGTCCTAACAGGGTTCCCACAGCCTTTTACAAACCAGCCATGCTTTTGTTTAACCGATATTATTTTTACACCAAATCCACCTTGGTGCCAAAAAGCTATTTTTTGTCCCATCTGACCATAGAACCCAGTTCTATTCAAAGATCCGTAGTGTCTAGCAAACCCCAGATGCTTGCATTTTGTGGTTAGATGAAAAATTCCACAACGTCTGTTAGCAAGGAGGTGGCATCTAATTGTAGATTTGGGGATTTTGTGACCCAAAATGCTAATCTCCATTCATAATCAATTGAGGATATGTTTGCTTCTAACCATGCTTTTTCTGTGTATGATAGTAAAATACATTTGTGTCTTCTAACAGGCAGATTGTTCTGATTGTTTTATACTTCCAAGTTAATGCCCCAAAAGTGAATATGGGCATTTTCATTCTTGTAATAATTTTTATAGCCATTGCCTCATTGTTTTTTTTCCCCCCTCATTTCATTTGTGTATTCTCTCATGTTCCATATGTTGATGAATTTGGCCTTTGTGTCGCCTCATACTTATATATACCCCTATGGTAATATGGTTAAAATGGTCTTCACATGCACGTGCACACGCGTGCACGCACACACACAGACACACACACACACACACACACACACACACACACACAAATACATTATTCTAGGGTATTAAACATTCATAAATGTATCCTGTGTGGGTTAACCTTCTCTATTAATATTAGGTCATAAACAATAGTAATATAGGTTTTATTGTATTGTTGTTTATTAAAACATTAGCAAAATGGCCACTTTATAGGGAAATTAATTTGAATTTAATAATTTGGTGTGGCATTTATTGTAATCTTTTAAATACTGTTTTATCCTGGTCAGGGTCACAGTGATTTTTGAATCCTATCCCGGGAAATTAT